>NW_015657486.1:257136-284760 GCF_001515625.1 Sinocyclocheilus rhinocerous
TTATACTGGATCCGTGCAGTCGGATTTAAAGGGACAGCAGCCTATAAATACGTGCTGCTGAATATGTCACTAATGTTAATCAAACAACAAAACTAATCTAAATCTAATTAATCTAAATTTAATTCATACAGTGCACTACGCAGTGTTATTTTACACGTAATTATTCAATTTCTGTACCTGAATACTACTGTTTATATTATCTATGCTTGTAAATTGTGTATTTCTTTTTCTTTCTTTTTTTTACTGAATGTTCACTGGCCTTTAATCATGTTTGAACTTTCTCAGACTATGGTTTTTGCTGTGGTATATGAAGAAGTACTTAAAGTGTATGGAAAGCAAATTTACAATGATATAAAATGTCATTAACTTTTTTTTTTTTGTATGTTCACACTGATGTTAAAATGACATTTTCTGATTTGTGACATTACTTTTTATGTAATGCTAAAACATGCTGGTCACTTTCAGAAGTTGTTGTGATTCTTTCTTTTCCAAGAAAGAATGTGAAACAAATTGGTTATATAATTTTCATTTTTAAATATTTTAAAATATAATTGAAATTGATTTGACACACTTTAAGCAATATCGTATTGCATATCGAATATCGCATTTTTTAACAAGGTATCGCATATCGCATTTTTCTTCAATATCGCACAGCCCTACTACATATGGAATGGGACTCTGAGGCAGGTCCTACAAGAGGGTAGGGAGGAACCACTGCCAGCAGAGCCTGACAGAATGGTCTGTCAAAGGGAAGACACAGGTTCACCGAGAGGGAAACCTTACCGTGGAAGCATACACATATGGGATCGCCCGCCGGGAATCAAGCCATATGGACACCTAGCCCAGTACAGGGGCTGACCGAAGACCCGGGCAAGCTAACACCGATACTGGGCCTGGTGTTAGACTGCTCCGCCGAGTCTGACTGCCGGGGGTGCTGGAGGATGCTCAAACAGGGTTCGCCATCCGGGGAACTTACTGGAGGAGAAAAAATGCGTTCGCATCCCCGTGTGAGGGGGAATGGTGCAGCAAGCGTGACACCGGCCGGTCCTTCCCGCCAATTACCTATTACCCAACACACGGGAAGAAGCTGGCTCGACGCGGAAGCTGTAGAATCTCATGAAGGTGTTCAGTGTCGCCCAGCTCGCAGCTCTACAGATGTCTGCCAGAGAGGCGCTGTGCACCAACGCAAAGAAGGAAGCAACACTCCGGGTGGAGTGAGCCTCGCCTTGGGACTGGTACGCCAAGGCAATGGCATCCACTATCCAGTGGCCCAACCTCTGCTTGGAGACAGCCTTCCCTTTTTGCTGACCTCCGTAGCAGACAAAGAGCTGCTCGGAGCTTCTGAAGCTCTGAGTACGGTATGCGAAGCGCTCTTACGGGGCACAGCAATGCTAGGGCTGGGTTCTGCTGGGCTGCAAGTTCACCACCTGATCGCGAAAAGGCGTGCTGGGAACCTTGGGCACGTATCCAGGCCGGGGTCTCAGGACAACGTGAGAGTAGGCCGGCATAAACACAAGGCACTCTTCGCTTACCGAAAATGCTTACCGAGGTCCCCGACCCTCTTGATGGAAGTGAGTGCGGGCAGGAGGGCAGTCTTAGCAGACAGGAATTTAAGCTCGACTGAATCCAGCAGCTCAAAGGGACCCCTCTGAAGTCCAGCCCGGACGATAGAGAGATCCCAGGAGGGCACCAGGGGAGGCCCAGGAGGATGTAACCTTCTGGCACCCCTCAGGAACCTAACGATGAGATCGTGCTTTCCCAGGGTCTGGCCGTCCACTGCATCATGATGTGCTGCGATAGCAGCCACATACACATTCAAGGCGGAGGGTGACAGCCTACGCTCTGGCTCTTCTTGCAGGAAGGAAAGCACTACTCCAATCGCGCATCTCCGGGGGTCTTCTCAGCGAGAAGAACCGCAAATCGCAAACAGACTCCACTACAAAGCAAAAGCTTGCCTTGTAGAGAGGGCTCTGGCCTGAGTGATAGTGACTTCCACCACCGGTGGAAGAACACTAGGTCTGCCACGTCCCGTGATCTGGACGTGGGTGCCAATGGTGCCGAGCCCCTGAGAAAGGAGTTCCTTCCTCAGAGGGATGCAGTTCCGAAAATTAGGTCCGGGTGGGCCATACGGCGCAACCAGCAGGACCTGCTCCTCGTCGTCCCTGACCTTGCACAGTGTCTGCACGAGAAGGCTCACTGGGGAAACGCTGCCAGCAACTCGAGGCAGTTGATGTGCCAAAGCAGTCGAGGCCCTGTCCAGAACCCCGAGGCTGCCTGCCCGTTGCATGTAGCGTACCAGCCCGCACTGGAAGCATCCGTCGTGACAACGACATGCCGAGACACTTGTTCTAAGGGCACCCCGGCCCAAAGAAAGACTAGGTCCGTCCAGGGGCTGAATGAGCGGCAACACGTCGGTGTGACGGTCACACGAACTGTACCGTGGCGTCATGCCCATCTCGGGACTCGGGAGTGTAACCAGTGCTGAAGTGGTCTCATATGAAGCAATCCGAGCGGCGTGACTGCGGCTGCGGTTGCCATATGCCCCAGGAGCCTCTGAAAATGTTTCAGTGGTACCATCATCCTGCCTCTGAACTCAGGCAGTTCAGCACGGAATGGGCACGCTCGTTGGTAAGACGCGCCGTCATACTCACCGAGTCTAACTCCATACTGAGAAAAGAGATTCTCTGCCCGGGGGAGAGCTTGCTCTTTCCCCAGCTGACCCGAAGCCCCAACTGGCTGAGGTGCCGGAGCACCAGATCCCTGTGATCACTGTTCTCGCGAGCGGGCCATGCTCAAGATAGTTGAGGATCCTGATGCCCACTTCCCGTAACGGGGCAAGGGTGCCCTCTGCGACTTTCGTAAAGATGGGGGGACCTTGTACAGACCGTAGAAACGGCTTGTGTCGAGGAAGAATCGAGACATGAAAGTAAGCGTCCTTCAGGTCGACCACTGCAAACCAATCCTGGAGCTGGATGCAACTGATGATGTGCTTCTGCGTCAACATCTTGAACGGAAGCTTGTGAAGGGCCCGATTCAAGACTCGCAAATCCAGGATTGGCCAAAGGCCACCGCTTTCTTCGCTGGAACACAGGGAGGCGCCGCACTCCTGCGCGAGGCTCGACGCACCGGACACGGGTGGAGCAACCGCAGGAGGGTGCCCTCGGCGACAGACAGGCTGAGGCGTGGCCCGCGGCAGAACGGTGGCAGGTGGAGGATCACGTCGGTGCAGGATGTGCTGGATGGCCTCAGTCTGCCTTTGTACTGCCGAGAACTGCGGAGTCCTCGACTGTGTCGCCGAATAACCCAGCCTGGGAGATGGGAGCGTCAAGAAAGCGCACTTTGTCGACGACACTCATCTCAGCAAGGCTGAGCCATAGATGGCACTCTTGGACCACTAACGTGGACATCGCCTTCCCGAGGGACCGCGCCGTGACTTTTGTCGCCCGGGGGGCGACGTCAGTCGCCGAGCGCAGTTCCTGCATCAACCTCAGGTCGGTACTACCCACGAGCAGTTGTTTTATTGCCTTGGCTTGGTGTACATGCAGGATACCCATGGCATGCAGGGCAGAGGCGGCTTGGCCCGCAGGTCTGTAAGCTTTGGCGGTGAGAGCCGCCGTGAGCTTTCAGGCTTTGGATGGGAGACGAGGACGATTCCTCCAAGTGGCGGCGTTTTGCAGGCACAGGTGCACCGCAACCGCACTCTCCACCTGGGGAATGCCAACGTACCCCCTAGCCGCCCCGCCATTGAGGGTAGTGAGGATGGAGGAGGCAGACGAGCGGCTTCAAGTCGAAAAAGGGGCCGTCCACGACTTCATCAGCTCCTCATGCACCTCCGGGAAGAAAAGAACCAGGAACCATTCATCCCGCCGCGAGGCCCGGGAAAGCATGGCCGTCAACTCTGAATCCGATTCGGCGGTGGTGACAACACCCGAGGGGGGCAGCCCTGCCGAATCTTCATCCTCAGAGGACGATCGCCCATTCCCCGATGCTGCTATCAACATCTGATCCTCTATCGGCGCGCCGAATGAAACGCTGGGCACACCGTCAGACAGCACAGCAGAATCACCGGGGAGCCGCACAGAACAGCTGCTGCGGGAGGAGTGAGAGGTCCGCGGGGGACTGGCTCGGCTGAGAGGCTCTCACTGTTGCCCTCAGATTGCCCAGAGCACTAGCCGACGGTTCTCTGCTCGTGGCAGAGAAGCCAGTGCGGGTAGTGACAGAGGGAGCCCCTCCCATCCCCGTGAGGAGAGAGAGGCACGATTGTAGCGCTGCCATGGTTACACGCTCACCGTGAACGCATGAACCATCCACGAACGCAGCTTCAGCGTGCTGGATGCCCAGACACCGTAGACAATGATCGCGGCCGTCAACGGAGGGTAGGAAATGACCGCAACCAAGAGGACATGGATGGAACGGCGTCTTTAAAAAGACGCGAGCCATCAGTGATCAGAAACTGCTCTTTTAGATGAAGCACCCAGGGAAATCGCTGAATTAACAGGGACGCCGCTGATTGTGCCGTAACGCCACCCAGAACGCCCCCCTCTTCTTCCAGCAGCAGAAAGAATTCGCCTGGCGAATCTCGAACTGTGTTCATTCACTCGTCTCCGAAGCAAAAATCTGATGAGTGGATGCACCTGTCGCCTATTTATACCCGTATGCACGGGGAGTGGCTCAGCATGCAAAATCCACTAGCCAAATTTCATTGGCGTTATCTCTTAATCAGAGAGGATACCCAAGTAAGACCACTAATGTCGTCACGACATAACTTGTAGTGACCGTCAGATAGGGAACTGCACATATTCATCTTTGAAATCATTGAATATTCCTTTTTAAATATTTTATAAAGTTTTCTTCCCTTTTGGGGAATGGACAATACCACTTTTCTGTTCAATCCAATACTAATTACAATCAAGGCCAGTATCAGTACATAAAACTCTATTAAATTGAAAGTTTTAGAGATTTCACAGGGTAAAATGGCAAATTAAAGCCATATTATATGTTGAAGTCAGTATTCCTTATTTAACGAGTGCAATCTGCAAATTATCAGACTGTTCTTGTTTATCAGTTATTAGCAATTACAGAACATGATTAACCTTAGCAACTTTTAATTTAAATAAATCCATTAAAATACATGCCTCATATACAAAACTCCTACACATATTTATTTTTTCCACTTATGAAACATTAATTTTCTTGCTAAATAAATAATAAAATCAATCTTTTAAAAAGCATGTAGGATAGTTAATGTGAGCATCATTTTATGCTCTCATACTGAGATACAAACCCCTAGAAAATACATTGATTTGTTTCAACAAATCAAAATTATGATCACAATCCTGCCAACTCCACTTACACAATATTTTCTCCCAGCAGCTGCAATGAATTCATATTTCCACCAAAAGCTGCACGACATTCCCACATTTATCAAATTGGAAATTTAATTTACTCAAACTGGGAGAGTGTTTTACATTGACAGCAATTACAGATGCTCTTATTTCCAAATGACACGAGTCTCAGAACCCAAAAGGGAGAAATAAATAACTCTCAAGATTTCGCCTCAGAAAACAGAAGAGGGTGGAGAGGGAGAAAACGTGTTTGCCGAGGCGTGTAATTAGCAATTACATTGGGTGTCATCAGTGATAACTATTTCAGCGCAGATCTGTGGGGTAATGTGGGCCGGTGAGACTGTAAATCGACCGTCGCACCTGTGGTCAATCAGACAGCGGCCGTCGGGTCGCTACCGACCAGAACCGAAGCTAGAAAAGCGGCCCCTGCGATGCTGAGCAAGACGGCCTCCATCTGCAAACGCAGCTTTCAGAAGCAATTTATTTCTGGACCCCGGCACTGACCCGCCTCAGAGGAGCAAATTTGTATGAAATCACATTTTGGGTCCGTCGGCGTTCGCTGCATATGACATCACAGGACAGATGGAGCGATCACAGGCTAAGTGAGACTTTAAGACGTCGTTAAATGCATGCCGTCAAACGACACGATAGAGGAGATCCTCTCAATCTACAGCCACTGCTGGGAAGATTACTTACAAATACAATACATTAATAAACATGAAAATAGCAATGACGCATTACTCGTCCAGTTTTCAAAGCAAAATAGTATGACACACAGTAGGATTTTTAGAAAGGACACTTTAAAAAAAGAAAAAATAAGAATTAGGGAAATCGATAAATTATAATTTACTGCCATTGTGTGAATAATATGCAATCATGTAATCCATAAAAAAGTAACTGTAACCTAATTAGGAGAATTTTAAAGTGTAATATAATGTAATCTGGAATCTCATTATGTAATGCAGATTACATGTAAAACAGGTCATGAAAGCTCTGCATTATGATGCACTGATGCAGTAAAAAGTCTCACATATGAAATGAACTGACCTCACAGGACAATCTGAATGAAGTTCAGCTGAATTCATGCTGCTGCAAACCCATATGCTGTTTTGTGGAGCACGCATGAATAAATTCAAATCAAAAGCTATAAAAGCACCATAAAAAGTATCCCATAGTAACATGAGGATGAGTAAATAATGCCTTAATATCATTATTCTGCTGGCCGCATAATAAAGTAACCATCTGTCCTTCATTTCCACAGGAAATTCTTGTTAAAAGCCCCTGCTGCTCAGCGTGACGTCACATTCATCACGCAGCTGAAGGCAGTAGACATGAATAATTTAGTTTTATTTTATTTGAACAGAAACAGATTATTGCAGAACAGAAATTCACAGGAAAGACCTCAGAGAGTATTTTCATGTGTTTGTGTCATGGGTTACTGTGTCTGCAATCATATGGAGCAGAGAGTATATTGAGTGAATTTTAATTAAATAGAATATTGCTTTTGTTTCCCATGTCCAGACAAAATAAAATAAAATCCTGTCTATTTTCTCACTATACACTGTTTAAAGTCTTTCAATAAATGTAATAATACATTTAATAAATATTTTATACAAAATGTATATTTTATATAAAATATTATTACATTTATTCATGAATTAAAAACTCTCAAAGCCCATGTTATTTTAGTATTATTGAGATAATATTCTAGTTTTTATTAATATTTTGAATTTGTTTTTATTCTTATATTTTTTCATTTCCATTTTAATTTGCTTTTGTTCAATTTAAATGTCTATCATTATTATTTCAGTTGTATTTATTTTGATACATTAAATGAAACTATAAAAATAAGAAATGTTGACAAAAAAAATTAAAATTAAAATATAAAAATAATTTTAAATATATTTTTATACTAATTTTGTTGAACTTGATGTAGTAAAACACCTAAGACTATAACTGAAAATTTTAAATACATTATTATAATATTAGTTTTTAGTTTTCACTAAGA
This sequence comes from Sinocyclocheilus rhinocerous, assembly GCF_001515625.1. Taxonomy (NCBI): domain Eukaryota; kingdom Metazoa; phylum Chordata; class Actinopteri; order Cypriniformes; family Cyprinidae; genus Sinocyclocheilus; species Sinocyclocheilus rhinocerous. The sequence continues at coordinate 264,490 of NW_015657486.1, forward strand.
TTTTAAATTAGTTTTTTATTTTATATTTGCTATTTTCATTTTAGTTAAAGGTTTATTCATTTTGTTGCGTTTTGTCATTTTTATTATTATTTATTTTAAATATGTCTATATAGATTTTATTAATTTTTATTTTAGTTCTAGTTATTTTAGTCTATCAAGTTAAATTAAATAAAAATGAGAACTGAAAAATGCTGCCTTGGTAATGAGCTTTTGTTATTATTATTTTTATTATTTTATTTCAACTGACATTTTTTCCCCCAGTGGCTTTATAGTATTTATGGTTTTACTCCCAGCCTGTTTAGAGCTGGTTGGTTTGGTTGAAGGCTTTGAGAAAATTAACAGAAACAATACAGAACAAAAGCTGCTGAAAAAGTGAACATTGTTGTGCTTCTTTATCTCAGCTGTTATAGACGAATCAGCTCAGGATCTGCATGTGATTTTCTGGAGCATTACTGCATTAACTCCTTGAATCGAACTCCTCTGTGCACTTTGGAGGCGTCTAATGAATAATTCGATAATCACCTAAAAATAGACTTAATACGGTATTGTGCTGCCTCCTGCCCTGTAATTAGTTTAATTGTAGCTTTAGATCAGGGTAAAACACTGCAGAAACACATTAGGGCTGTTTGCCTTCTGAACCTCCCTGTTTACATCCATGAATATTGATGGACTAAAATGAACAATTATGGTACAATAATAGTTACATAACAGTGTTAGACCTCTGATATTGTGCTAAAAACATCTGCTACATAAATAAGTGGTCAACTGGTCTGATCTGACAGCAGTCAAATACAAATAATAAAATGCAACTAACTACATAATCGTGCAAAGTTGGTTAGTAGTTAGTAAACAGGTGACACTTTACAATAAAATTAACTTGCAATGAACAATGCATTTGTTCCAGTATTTATTTATCATTGTTAATGTTAGTTAATAAAAATGCAACTGTTGTTAGTTCATCCATCAAATAACATTAACAGATTAAACTTTTGATTTTCATAATGTATTAGTACTGAAATCAGTGTTATTTTAGCAGCACTGAGAAAATATTACAGTTTTAATTACATTTTTGAAGCAGTTTTGATTTTCATATCTTCATTTCATTTTTATTTTAGTGATTTTGTTATGCAAGTTTTGCCATTTTTAGTAGTTTTTGTTTGTTTTAAGTAATTAACTTGCAATGAACAATGCATTTGTTCCAGTATTTATTTATCATTGTTAATGTTATTTAATAAAAATGCAACTGTTGTTAGTTCATCCATCAAATAACATTAACAGATTAAACTTTTGATTTTCATAATGTATTAGTACTGAAATCAGTGTTATTTTAGCAGCACTGAGAAAATATTACAGTTTTAATTACATTTTTGAAGCAGTTTTGATTTTCATATCTTCATTTCATTTTTATTTTAGTGATTTTGTTATGCAAGTTTTGCCATTTTTAGTAGTTTTTGTTTGTTTTAAGTCTATATATATATATATATATATATATTATTTTTTTGATTTTTATTTTAATACATCAAGTTAAAATTAAAATGAGACATGTTGCCTTGGCAACTATATTTTTCATTTCAGTTAATGTCTATTTTATTTCAAGTAACAAAAATGTTTCAATTTTAGTTTTAGTTAACTATAATAACCCTGGTTGAAATGAACATCAACCAAGAATAATAATTGTTTAAGAAGTATTTTTATTGTTTATATTAACTATTGTTAACAAATGGAACCTTACTGCAAAGTTTTACCAATAAACAGACTAAGCAAATGTACAAAGCCAGGAGAAAACATGCTTGTTGTTGATATTAAACTCAAATTCGTGAAGCTCTTGGTTGAATCTCATAAAAAGAAAAAAATGCAACATATTTGCAACGGATTTGTCTGATGCCCTCATCCTCAAAAACTACACAAGGTAAAGGAAAATACAACCCGGGATAAAACAAACCGTGGTTATGACAAGACCAGCTGAGACCCGCTGTTAAACCAGTCCTGTTCCAAACAAACAAAGACTGAGTTTGTATGCAGGGAATGCGACCACTGGGTTTACTGCATTTTGTGTGTGAGAGTAAAATCGAGTATTTGTCTCAGTATAGACTGGCGGTAGAGACTCCGGGAAGCTTTAGTGAATTTACAGTCTCCAGTTCGAACACAATCTCCTTCCCATCTGCTGTAATTGGCCTGTTGAGCTCTCGAGCGTCGCATGAATGCAGAGCAGCGCCGGGACGCAGGAATACTTCAGGACACAGGCTTTTGTTTGCGCTCGGCCCGGCGATGTGGGAATGTCCAATCAAATCATTTACTGTACAAAACACGGTACGGCGCTGCTGGAGGTCTTTGTTCCTGGGAATATAATACAAGCGGCCGTTTCAATTCACTCTGATGACCCTCGACGCTATAAACGTGCATTCACATGCATTTCTGTTCAGGCTGAGAGAACAACCTCTGCTGCTTTACTTCAAATCCTAATAGAAAACATTATAATACAATAAATAGGGTACATTTCAGAAATGAAATAAAACACTATAATTATCGCTCATATTAGGGTTCGTTTGAGCAAATCTCTAACAGTAAGTCTAACGGTGTTTGTGCTCCAGACACAAATGATTCTTCAAAGTAAATTGTGAGAAACAGGGTTAACTAAAACCTAAAACTGATAATAAACCTAAAACCAAAAATTTTTTAATTTTGGTTACTTGAAATAAAATAAACGTAAGCCAAAATAAAATAAAATATTAATAGAAATATCTTTATTTCAGCTAGTTGCCAAGGTAACATTTCTATTTCTGACATAATTTCTTTAGTTATATAATTTTTTTGTTATTTTTAAAATAACTAAAACTAAGACTGAAAAAAAAAAAATAATATATATATATGCATTAAAAAATACACAAAAAATGACAAAAACACATAACAAAATTACTAAAGCTAAAAAGAAAGTATAAAATAAAAAAAATTCAAACTGACTCAAAATATAAAAAATTATAATAATATCTCCATACTACAAAACTGGTGAGAAAAACAAGCGATATAATAATTAATTACAGAGAACTAACATCAATACTTTAACAGTATGTAATAATCTTTGTCTAATAATCTTAATTTCAACATTTCATAATACGTTTTTAAAATCAAAAGTTATTTTTATTAATATCGTTGATTTTTCCATTTTATTTAATTGTTTCATTTTAATTTTAGTTATAGATTTCGTGTTTTTTTTCACAATGTACATATTTAGCATTTTTGTTTTTAAAAAATGTCCATATAGTTTTTTGTTTTTCATTTTAGTACATCAAGCTAATCTAACTGAAAATGAGAAATGCTAACAAAAATGTGTTTTAGTTTCAGTTTTCATTAACTATAATAACCCTGATGTTCACTGTGAACTAACATGAGCAATCAACTTTGTTAACTAATTAACAACGATTAATAAATGCTGTAAAAATGGCATTGTTTATTGTTAGTTCATGTCAGCTAATGCACTAATGAGGACTTATTGTAAATTGTTACGCTTCATGATATTGTTCAGTGATTTGAATACTCTGTTCTCATACCAGGTGCAGCTTGACATTAATATCTCTCTTATTTCAGACCTGTAATTATAGCAGAAATGATTTTATCAGGATTACAGCACCATTTCAGCTGCTTCCACGCTGCCGACGCGGGACTGTCATTGAATTGGTGCCAGTGCTCTGGTCCCGGTCTGGATCTCTGCTTATCTCCTCATCAGGATGAAGCAGCGTGCGGTCCAGGGGACGTTTCCCTGACAACGGATGAGGGACAGAGCTGGACCGATCCAGCCTTACTGGAGCTCTGTTCCAAACCCTGCTGTCTACATAGGCAGCATCCTCACTGAAATCTAACCTCATAAATGATTGTTCATTCTACATAGGCTTTAAAGTCATGTGCTACATAAACAGCACTCCAAAAGGTTAAGATAACGATGCCATACTCTCTTAAAGGACCCTCAGGACATCCAAGAATAGGTGTTTCTTCATCAGGTTTGGAGAAATGTAGCACTGCATCAGTGTCTCAGCAATGGATGCTCTGCAGTGAATGGGTGCCGTCAGAATGAGAGCCCAAACAGCTGATAAAAACATCACAATAATCCACAAGTAATCCACAGCACTCCAGTCCATCAGTTAACATCTGGAGAAGACAAAAGCTGAAACTAATCCAGCATTAAGATGATTTTAATCAGTCCATAATCCATAATAACGCTTCCTCCAGTGAAAAAGTGTTCTTCCTGTTGTCTCTCACATCAAAATCCAGCCACATATTAGTTTAGAGTAAATAAAATATAACAAATAATAGAAAAATGTGTAACTTAGAATATTGATCAAATCTATAATAGTATAGACATATTAAAATAACACCGCATTTAATTAGTGACATAAAAAATAGGAAAGATTCTGAATATTATTTTACTTCATAATGTTCCTTCAAGTCTTTTTAAATTACATAGTCTAAATGAAACAAATAAATCTGGCATCTGTCAAATGCCTGTAGTAGTTTTTTTTTAGGTGTTTTGTGCTGATGTCCAGAGTCTTATTTGTGTTCGTGAGCATTAATAATAAGATGCCTTATCTTCTCAGTCCCGAGAAGCTCTTGAAGGTCGTTCTAATGTTGGCTGAGGGTATAGGTTATGAAACTCCTCCTAAACAACAACATTCAATTGCAAACACCGTTTAGGCACAAGAGCTTTAGTATCATTCTGCAACTCACTTTTGTTTATTTTTAATTATATTATTAACTCTAAATAAAATATAAATTTTATGTCAATTTAATGCTTTAGCGGACATAAATAAATCTGACCATCACAAAAAGTTGCATGATCAAATATGCTCATTTCCTTACATTTGATCAGGGTTATTATAGTTAACTAAAACTATAAAAAAAAAATTTAAAAAAACATTTTTGTGACTTGAAAATACACTAACTGAAATAAAATAATATAGAAAAACTCAAATTTATTTTATTTCTCATTTTCATTTAGTTTAACTTGTTGTACTAAAATAACTAAATGAAATAAAAATGAATAAAAAACATAGAAATATTAAAAAACGAATAAAAATGAGACAAAAGCACAAAATTACTAAAACTTGTAATATAGATGCCTTATCTTCTCAGTCCCGAGAAGCTCTTGAAGGTCGTTCTAATGTTGGCTGAGGGTCAGTCTGGTGTCATATCGCCGCAGAGAACTACTTAACACAGCAGGGGTGAAGCAAATCTCCTCAATCACAGCTGAATTTGCCAGTCAGGAGGAGCGGCTCACATATGCTCGTGATGAGAGCAGGCGGCCGTGGTGATTTAGATGTGAATCGGGGCCAGGAGAGGGTCCCGCCGAGGTGATAAACGACCAGCAGATGATTCAGCCAAACCCCAGAGCACTGAGCTTTCTAATACTGTAATGTGAGACGGCTCGCTGTCGTACTGCGTTTAGCTTTGTGTTTCACGCACTGATGGAGAGTCTTGTGCACAGACAGCTCATGTTTACAACTAATGCATTGCATTTACACCACCGGTCAACGGTTAGAGAGAGATTGTTTAATGCTGTTTAAGGTTTATGTTTGAAACATGACAGGTTACACTTATAAGAGACATTCTCTGGAAACAAGGTTTAATATCTTATGCAATTTGCTTCTCACGCTCTAAAAAAAACAAATCTGTAAAAATAGGGCACAATATAGGCCTACGGTATAATTTGAAGGAATTTTTCCGTGTACATTTTTTTTACAGGTGTTTTACCAGTATTTAGAATTTTACACTTCATTGCATTGTGTTTTAGAGTTAACAGAAATGTCCGTAAAATTAATGGATAATGTTGTGTGTAACGAGCTAACAGTACTTTTTCTGTTATTTTACTCCTATATATACTATATATACTCCTTAAGAAGGACTTCATTGAACTCTTTGAAACACTTCGAAGACTTAAAGTTCAGTCGTTCATCAGTGGGCCACTCCCAGCAAGAGGAACATCCATTTTATTTTTCAGGATTCTTTGATGAATAGAAAGTTGAAAAGAACAACATTTATTTGAAATATAAATCTTTTGTAACATTTTTAATGTCTTTACTGTCACTTTTTCAATTTAAAACATCCTTGATGAATAAAAATATTCATTTCTTTATTTTAAAAAAAAGCAGTTTTTCTGAAAAGTAGTGCTTAAATGTAACTTGAATTGTTTGTTTCAACTACAGAATGAACAGCAACATCATTTTGACGAGATGCATTAAAATAACTTTAGTTTGCCCTATACACTGAAAATCGTATTTTTTTCACTCAAAAGAAGATTAGCTTTCTTCTGCGGCACATAAAGACACACTGGTGCATGCTCAAAACATAAGGGTCACGATCGGTCACAAGAACCAATACTTTCATTCTGGACATTCGGGTAGAAAGAAAATCACACAGCTTGGAACGACATGAGGGCGAGTAAATGTGGCTTGAAAACACAACTGGCTATAATGATCCTTCTGCTGATACACACGTCTAAAGAACCGCGGTAAACAGATGCTGCACCGCAGTAATAATAACAGCGCTTTAATGACTCAGCTGCTGAGCTCATCCAGATCATATGAATTTCTGGCTGTTTCAACAACACAGTTCAACCTGAAACTGACCTCTTTATCATCTCCAAACAAGAAGGCACTGCTACATGTCTCCAGTGAGCATGAGAACAAGGAGAAAGAAGAGCATTGATTAGTTTGGATATTGATCATCTGTAACACAAACACACACGTCATGCTGAGAGCTGCAGCACATTCACCATTGATCCTCCTCATTTCTCTGCAGGATTGTGGAGAAGAAGTGCAACATGGGATACCGTTCTCTCATTTAGTGACTTGAGAACTACAGCCAATGGAAGAAAATCAGGAGGAATCACCATGAGCATAAAAGTCGGAAAGCATTAGTGAAGGCGCTGAGATTTTGCATTATTTATTATTACAAGGTATTTTATTAGAATACCAATTTTATTTGAATTTAATGCTTCAGTGGAAGCAAAAAAACTGACAATCTGTACAAATAGTCACATGATCAATGACATTTACTTACAAACTTACAATTTACTTTACTTACATTTGCTTTTTTTTTAAAAACAAATTTTATTTCAGCTAGGTCACACGCAACATTTTTATTTAGTTTAACTTAATGTACTAAAGAAACTAAAACTGAAATAATATTAATAAAAACTGTATTTTTTAAGAAAAGAAAAAAAAATGAAATAAAATTTCTAAAACTTTAAAATTAAAATAGAAAATATAAATAAAATTAAAAAATGAATTTAAAATAGTAATATAAACTATATATGTACAGTATATAAAATAGTAAAAACAAAACAAAATTACTAAAACTTTAACTAAAATTATAATTAAAATAATAAAAAAAATTTTTTAAATATTAATTAAAACTAAACAGATATATTTAAAATGAACTAATAAAACTGAAATAAATGCAGCAAAATTACTAAAAATGTAAATAGAAAAAAATTTAATGTATTTATAATATTTATAAAAACTACAGATGCATTTAAAAAAAACTAATAAAAATGACAACAAAATTAATAAAACTAACTAAATTTACAATGAAAAAAGAAAATATAAAAATAAAATTCACAATATTTATTTAAAAACCACAATTGATTAGTCACATAAGAAATAGGACAGAATCTTTTTTTTTTTTTACTTATATATATATAACTGTTTATTTCCAGATACAAAAATACAAAAATGGCACCCTTTTAATTAGTCTACTAAAGCCACTTACAAGAAAACTCGTTTTCTGGAGTTAATGCCTGAAGTTTAGCACTAAGACAAAAGCGCACAGTACATAAACCCTAAAAGCAGTGCGAGCGACAGACGGTGCTCATTTGTATGTAATAAAATGAAGAGGCACTGGTTTTATTCGGATAGTCCTGTCATGCCTGCTGTTTCCATCAGCATCGCCGGCCAACATTCAGCGTCTGCGTATGGTGCTGTAAAGCTCTTTGTGCAGGAGGACAGGTGGACGGCTTTGACATGCCGCTCCAAATGGGATGAAGTCCATGTCTGTAATTGTCATCAAAAAAAGAGCTCCAACAGCCAAAGGAAAGACGCCTGCAAACCGTCAGATCCACCTGCTGCTGCCAGTCAAAGCGGCTCAAACCTGTGCATCAGCGGTCGCGAGCACGCAAACACAGCGGTCCATGCCTCCTGCTGCTCTTCAGCTCTTCAGCTCTTCATCATTTATCTAGGACTCATTTGTCACTTGAAGACTTCACATGATCTATATATTGTTTCCCACTGTACTTTTACTACAGACTCCCTAGAAACCATCTAGAAATGCATAGCAACCACTTAGCAATGTACAAAAAGTCAGAACGCCTGCATAGAAACGCCCTAGCAACCATCAACAACACTTTACCAAACAAGTTGTGATTATTGCATGAGCGAAACCCCTCAAATATTCTACAGAAATTGTAAAATGTAGCAGTTTATTTGGTTCTAGTTCATTATATGTGACCCTGGAGCACAAAAGCAGTCTTAAGTATAGGATATATTTAAGGGTATATTTGTAGCAATAGCCAACAATACATTGCATGGGTCAAAATTATCAATTTTTCTTTTATGCCAAAAATCATTAGGATATTAAGTAAAGATCATGTTCCATGAAGATATTTTGTAAATTTCCTACCGTAAATATATAAAAACTTAATTTTTGATAAGTAATATGCATTGCTAAGAACTTATTTGAACAACTTTAAAGATGATTTTCTCAATATTTAGATTTTTTTGCACCCTCAGATTCCAGATTTTCAAATAGTTGTATCTCAGCCAAATATTGTCCTATCATAACAAACCATACATCAATGGAAATATTATTTATTCAGCTTTCAGATGCTGCATAAATCTCAGTTTTTAAAAAATGCCCCTTATGACTGGTTTTGTGCTCCAGGGTCACATATTTGTTTATATCAACATTTTACTGAATGTACATTAATTCATGCACTTATAATAAGATTGCAGTTGTCTTAAGATGATATAAGATTTCATATTCACAAATGTGGATTGGTCTTTCTTATGAAATTGTGCCATTTGAATATCAGAAAAACGATTCTTTCTTTTTAAAATGTCAAATAAATGTAAAGCAATGCATAGCACACTGAACAGAATTAAATCTATCAAATAAAAGTGTTTAAAATAAAGTGCAATGCTATTTTAGTATCACTGACATTATTATTATAGTTTTTTATATTTTGAATTAGTTTTCATTTTTGTACTTTCCATTTGTAATGTAATTTAATAAATTTAATAAAAGTTTTAGTTATATTGTTGTGTGTTTTTGTATTAGTATTAGATTTGTTAATGTCCATTTGATTTTATAAATGTTTACTTCAGTTTTAGTTATTTTAGAACACTGAAAAAAATCGATGCAGAATATTAACTACAAAGATTTATATACGGTATATTTTATTATTGCATTTTTAAGGTTTAAGTTTTAGTTAACTATAATAACCCGGATTCAGTATTTTGTTAAATATATTAAAAGCACACAGTGCATTAAGGACATCATTTCCTGAAAAAGAATCAGATGCGCTACAATGCAATAATAACACATGCTGAATATGCTTTCACAACACAAAACTAGCAAACAATAACTGACAGCTACCAGAATTCTATTGTCTAACAAAACAAACAGGAGGCACAATGAGTCTCAGCAGCATTTGTCTGGTCTGCCCGACATACAGAGGAGTTTAAAGCCATCCGCTCCTGTATGAATGTTTGTGAAGGTCACAGCAAAGTCTTGGGCAGATACGATAAGAGACTTATCCACTGGACCGGCGCTGACCTCTGGATTCAATAGTGAGCTGCAAACCCATCTCAGCATCAGATCAGTGGATTGATTTGGGGATGAGAGAGAGAGAGAGAGAGAGAGAGAGAGAGCGAGCTGTCAACACTGCTTTAATTCAGCACTTTTTGCTCCATGTGGGAGGGTTGCAATCTAATGCAAAGGTGTCATGGTAAAACGCCTCGAGCCGCCTCCTCCTCGCCCGGATCGCCCGGCCTAGACAATCGAGCACCGCTGCCAAGTCCCAAAGACAGCCTGTCAATCGCCGCCGCGCAAATAAAAGCCTGGCAAACTCGTGCGGGATTTTTGTCCTGATACGCCGAAACTCGCACAGACATTGTGAGTGTGACACAACAGCTCTTCAGAAATCAGCTTCGCAAGTGCAACGAAGGGGGAAAATTACAGCCTTGTTAGAGTCGATGCTTTGTTTTCTCATCCCTGCGCGGGGAAAACAATGTCCTTCTGTTAATCAATGTCTGGTTAAAATTGTCAAAAAATTTAACTGTTTTCCTTTCCGTCTTTGTGTTGCACTTTTTTCTTCTTCTAATTTCTCAAAACAATAACTTGCTTTCTTATACTGGGTTGCATTGTGGATCTGAACAAATCACATTAGAGACAGATGCAGAGAAATCATCCAAAATAAACAAGAACCTCATCCAAAACATGAAGTTAAAGACCATAAGCCTAGTGCAATAAATAAATAAATAAATACATAAATCAACAAACACACAAATGAATGAATGACCAGGTTTTTTTTTTGCTAAAATGCTGCAAGATTTTGAAGGATAATAGGTTTTAATATATTAAAACACGTTCTCCTATCTCAGTTTTAAATCAGTATTAAATAAAAATTACATATGTAATATACTGTATGGTCTGTGAACGACTTATCAGTTATTCTAAAGAAATCAATATTTTTTTTCTTAATATTAAAAAAAATCTTCATTCAAAACTCTGAAATGACTTTCCTTTTTAGCTGCTGTCACCTACACTGTAAAAAAATACTTTTCTAAAGTTGTAAATGAAGCAGTTATTAACAATTATTAAATCAATTTACAAGAAAATACTTTTTAATTTTAAAAATGTAACTTACTTTGGGAGCTGATATCAGCAATTGTGAGTTATTACGTGATGTAAACTCAGAAGTTGGAGAAAAACAAGTCTGAATTGTTGAGTTTATTGCACAACATAAACTTGCAATTCTAAGTAAAAAGTCTGAATTGTGAGAAAAAAAAATTGCAATGACCTTTTTTATATTTTTATCCCATGGTGGATATAAACTTCCATACATCTGTGCCTGAAGGAATAGTTCACCCAAAAATGAAAATTTGGAGAAAACTAATTTGCATAAATGCAGCATTGCATCACTTGCTCCCCTGCAGTGAATGGGTGCCGTCAGAATGAGAGTCCAAACAGCTGATAAAACAGCTTTTATGAAAATCCCACTTCATTTCACACAGACGGAGATGAATCAAGCGGACACAATCTGAAAAACTGCAGGAATATCGTCCTGCCTACACTCTCAGAAATAAAGGTACAAAAGCTGTCACTGGGGCGGTACCTTGTCAAAAGGTACACTTTTGTACCTATTAAGTTCTAATATGTACCTTTAAGGTACCAAAATGAACTCTTTAGGTACAAACGCCCCAGTGACAGCTTTTGTACCTTTATTTCTGAGAGTGTAGAGAGCTTCTGTGAATATGGCTCTCCATGGGTCTATCAGAGCGCTTCTGTCCTAGTTTTGAAGACAGAAAATAGCATTCAGGCCAGACAGCGAGGTGTGCTACAGAGGGTTATCATTGAAACCTGCCGATGGCCAACAAAGACTATTTCTAAAATCGTATTTTATTCCTTTAACATCTCAGTTCTGATGTGGAAGGAACATGAAACTAAAACAGTCGGACAGTTTTTACCTCCATTATGAGAACCTAGAGAAATTATATATATTTAACTTCCTTAAAAGCACTAAAACAAGCACTAATGGAGACATTAAAGAACTGGAATCATTCTGCATCAGAAGCAGAAGTATTATATATGAATGATTGACATTCTTAACCCCTTATATTCTGGTCATTTAAAAATGCTAGCTTATGTTATTGCATTGGACTAAATCTTACTGATATTGAAAAATAGGATAATTTCTGTACTTTTTAAGATTTTTTGTAAGTATTAAGTAATTTATATTTTATATCTGGTCAACAATTACAAATAAAATGCTAATACATTTTTCATTATGCTATATTATTACCAAGCACTGGATTTAACAGATCTGCACCTCAGTTTTTGAATGCATATTGTTATGTTTTATTTGATATTTTATTTTTATTTGTTTATGTATTGATGAATTTATGCATGCATGCATTCATGTGTGTCTGTATGTATGTATGTATTTATTTATGTATTTTCAAGTAATTTTTGGATGTTTATAAAATATAAATTAACAATTTATGGTTTTAAACAAAACTGTAAAAAATGAAAAACGTTGCTTTTGGCATTATGTTTTTTTGTGTATATTTTAAGCATTAAGTATTTTACATTTTATATCTGGTGAAAAATGTAAAAAAATAAAATAAAAAGAGCTTACAAATTTCTCATCTGGCTACTTATTACCAATTTAACTGGCCTAACAGTTTTTTTTTGTTTTTTTTTCAAAAACAGAATTATTTTGTTAAATTTTATTTTACATTTCATTGTTATTTGTTTACGTATTTATTTATGTATGCACAATTGTTTTTTCTTTTTATTATTTATTTTTTAATTATTTTATTTTTTGAATATCACAAAATGCTATTTATTTCATGAGTGAACGTTGCCAAAATTATCCACAAATAATGCTCAAATAATCACTCAAAAACTGAGGTGCATGAGCTCAAATCAAATCGGAGACAAAAAGAAATACCAAACCTGTGCTAATTGAAAGAAAACAAGTTGACAAAAAGATAAAAATAGCATAATAAGAGATTTACATTTTTTTTTTCAGAAGGATTTTCAGCAGCACAAGGGTTAAACAAACTTTTCTCCTCCATCCTGCTTTGACCTCATGGCTGACACGAATCATTCATAACTAAATATGAGAAACCACACTCACCCGCTGTTAAACAGCACACCGACCGGCCTTTAAATCAGCCTTTCATGTTTTCTTTTATGCCAAAACTCCCTCATGTTCTCGGCGTTTATTGCGTCTCAGAATCATAATTGTGTTTAAATAACTGAGTGGCAAATATTTGTCCTTCACAGCGCCAAACTGCACTCAGTTAAACATGTGCTGACTTTTGTAACACGCTGTTTTCATCAAGTTCATTTCCGCTTTGTTATTGCTTTATTTTATGGATGCAAAGAGAAGCCCTGGTGTGCCGTCAGCTGCTCATAACGCTGATGCAAACACTAATAATGCGGTCTATGAACAATAACAACAATCAAACAGAGGAGGAAAAGAACATGCATGCATGAAAATATAAAGTATTAAATCATCTACTTGATAATCATCCAGATATATAGATATTGTATATGTTTTATATTTATATTTACAATACTGTTCAAAAGTTAGGGGTCAGTAAGATATTTTTTCTAAAAGAATTAATATTCTTATTCAGCAAGGATGCATTAAATTGATCAGAAGTAAAAACACTTATAATGTTGCAAAAGATTTCCATTTCAAATAAATGCTGTACTTTTGAACTTTCTGTTCATCTGTGAATCCTGGAATACAAAGTGTATGAGGTTTCCACAAAAAACACGAAGCAGCACAACTGTTTTCAACATAAAACATAATAATAATAATAATAATAATCAGAAATGGTAAACACTATACAAAAAGTGTTTATTTTATAACATATTATAATATTATTTAATGTATTATATATCCACACAATTATATTTATTCAATATTAAAATATTATAACATTTTTAAATGTATAATATTTATGTAGGTTGTAATATTTTCACACTATTATTTTTGTTTTATATTTATATTATAATTATACATTACAATAGGCCTATTATTTAATTTATATTATTAAATTCACACTATTACATTTATTCTATATTAGAACATTATAATATTTTTAAATGTATAATATTTTCACAGTATTATATTTATTCGATTTTAAAATACAATATATTTAAATGTGTAATAAATTCACACTATTATTTTGTTTTATATTTACATCATTATACATTATAATATTCATTCAGACTATCTATCCATCCATCCATCCATCTATCTATCCATCTATCATCTATCTATCTATCTATCTATCTATCTATCTATCTATCTATCTATCTATCTATCTATCTATCTATCTATCTATCTATCTATCTATCTATCTATCTATCTATCTATCTATCTATCTATCTATCTATCTATCTATCTATCTATCTATCTATCTATCTATCTATCTATCTATCTATCTATCTATCTATCTATCTATCTATCTATCTATCTATCTATCTATCTATCTATCTATCTATCTATCTATCTATCTATCTATCTATCTATCTATCTATCTATCTATCTATCTATCTATCTATCTATCTATCTATCTATCTATCTATCTATCTATCTATCTATCTATCTATCTATCTATCTATCTATCTATCTATCTATCTATCTATCTATCTATCTATCTATCTATCTATCTATCTATCTATCTATCTATCTATCTATCTATCTATCTATCTATCTATCTATCTATCTATCTATCTATCTATCTATCTATCTATCTATCTATCTATCTATCTATCTATCTATCTATCTATCTATCTATCTATCTATCTATCTATCTATCTATCTATCTATCTATCTATCTATCTATCTATCTATCTATCTATCTATCTATCTATCTATCTATCTATCTATCTATCTATCTATCTATCTATCTATCTATCTATCTATCTATCTATCTATCTATCTATCTATCTATCTATCTATCTATCTATCTATCTATCTATCTATCTATCTATCTATCTATCTATCTATCTATCTATCTATCTATCTATCTATCTATCTATCTATCTATCTATCTATCTATCTATCTATCTATCTATCTATCTATCTATCTATCTATCTATCTATCTATCTATCTATCTATCTATCTATCTATCTATCTATCTATCTATCTATCTATCTATCTATCTATCTATCTATCTATCTATCTATCTATCTATCTATCTATCTATCTATCTATCTATCTATCTATCTATCTATCTATCTATCTATCTATCTATCTATCTATCTATCTATCTATCTATCTATCTATCTATCTATCTATCTATCTATCTATCTATCTATCTATCTATCTATCTATCTATCTATCTATCTATCTATCTATCTATCTATCTATCTATCTATCTATCTATCTATCTATCTATCTATCTATCTATCTATCTATCTATCTATCTATCTATCTATCTATCTATCTATCTATCTATCTATCTATCTATCTATCTATCTATCTATCTATCTATCTATCTATCTATCTATCTATCTATCTATCTATCTATCTATCTATCTATCTATCTATCTATCTATCTATCTATCTATCTATCTATCTATCTATCTATCTATCTATCTATGTATCTATCTATCTATCATCTATCTATATATCTATCCATCCATCTATCGTTCTATCCATCCATCCATCTTTCTATCATCCATCTATCTATCTATATATCTATCTATCCATCCATCCATCTATCCATCTATCAATTTATCCATCTATCTATCTATCTATCTATCTATCTATCTATCATCTAATCCATGCATCCATCTATCTATCTATCACAGATGTAAATAATAAAAATAAAAATAAAAGCAGATATTCACTCGTTGTGTGTGTGTTTTACTGAGTGTTGAAAGTCATCTGTTGTTCTGCTCTGCCTCCTAAAGGCACAATACTGTAAATGCACAGAACACACACACACACACACACACACACACACACACACACACACACAGTCAGAGGCCAGTATTATCTCTGCAAACACGCGCTGTCAGCGTATATCATACAGAAAATCCCCTGCATTCACTTCAGCCTGTGTGGTCAGGCAGCTGTGTGTTTGGCCACAGGAAGTGAGGAGCTCAGCCGCTTCCTGTTCTGCGTGTGACAGATGGCGTGTGTGTTTACTGATGCGCTGATAACATGTTTCTGGAGGCGTGGCTCGTGTTGCTGTGCATCGCACCTGTTTCTTGAGGAACAAAAGCCTCTGTTCTTTTGACCGGATTCCTGAACGTTTGTCAAACATCAATCTGAGGAGCAGCAGCTCACGTCCTTCCACTTTTGGACCTTTAAAGAATAGCACAACTCTTTTCAACACTGATAATAATCAGAAATGTTTCTTGAGCAGCAAATCAGCATATTAGAATGATTTCTGAAGATCATGTGACACTGAAGACTGGAGTAATGATGCTGAAAATTCAGCTTTGATCACAGAAATAAATTACAATTTAACAGATATTCACATAGAAAACAGCTATTATAATTGTAAAAACATTTCAGATTTTTATAGTTTTTACTGTATTTTTAATCAAAGAAACGCAGCCTTGATGAGCAGAAGAGACTCTTTCAGAAACTTAAAAAACTTTTCAAAAACTTTTCAAAAAAACTCCAAACATGTATGTCTTAGGTAATAATAGTCTTTTATATTGTAATATTATATAATTTATACTTACACTATTACATGTAATATATTTTAAAATATTTTAGAATTTTATTTTTATATTATTATTATAAATAATATAAATATCAAACAAATAAAAGAATACATACTGTATTATCAATGTAATAATATTATTGAGTATTTTTAATTGATAAAAGTTTATCAATTCACATATTTGTTTTATTTTTATATTATTTTATATTTATGCTATTTTTGATGATAACAGCAAAAAAAATAATAATAATAAAAGCCTAGGTGAGCATAAGAGACTTATTTTTTATTCAATATACTGTTTATATTCACATATATGTTTTATATTTCTATTATTGTATATTTATGCTATTTTTGATGATAAATGCAATAAATAAAAGCCTTGGTAAGCATAAGAGACTTTTTTTTATATTCACATATTTGTTTTATATTTATATTATTTTATGTTTCCGTAATTTTTCATGATAAATGCAAAAAAAAAAAAGCATAAAATGAAAAATAAAAGCCTTGGTGAGCATAATAGATTTAATTTTTTTTAATATACTGCTTATTAATACTGTGATTGAATTCATGAAACAAACATGTTTTATAATGCTCTCTCAAATGCATTTTCATTCGTCTACAAGCAGACGTAAACCTGAATCCCCTGCAGTGTTTTTCTGTTCTCAAACAGACCCAAAAGCTGCTTTCATGAAAGGTTTGTAGAAGTGATTTTAAGCGTGCATGTAAAAGTCAGAGCTGCAGAAATGTGACCGACAGATTTGAGGCTGTTTATGGACCTTCCAACCTTTTAAGATCTGACAGCTGGGTGATTTTCTTCAGCAGGTGGACTTTTATTCAGCAAAACCTCAAGCAATCTCGGACACGCTGAGTTTTAAACCTGACAAATATCACGAAATGCATTTGGACGTTTTGATACGTCACGGGTCACACGTCTCACAGAGAAATGAAATGTCAATTGCTTCTCCTAGACAGCATGTGAGATTAAATGGAGAACAAATTAAGTTCTGCGAAAGTCTCAGATGTCTGTCCTGAGGAAATAATACAAAAAGAAAAAGGAATCCACAAACCAAACAAACGCAAAAAAAAATAAAAAATAAATTACTGAAGAATTACATGGAAGCAGCAACAAAAAAGTGCAGTAACAAAAATGTGACTGTGTGTGTGTAAACACAAACAAAAAGCAAAAAAACAAACATTTCAGTCCGTACTGGACTATCTTCATGCCCTGAAGAAAAACCCACAGTAATCTCTGTTTAGAATTTCAGAGGAGATCTCAACAATGTCTCAAACTGTGCTCAGATTTCTGTTTAATTTTATTTAATTAAATTTAGTTAATTTAGTTAAAGTTTTAGAAAATTTCTTTGTTTATTTCTGTTTTTGTGTCATTTTTATTAGCCTACTGTTTGTTTGTTTGTTTGTGTGTGTGTCATATGTTTATTTTATTTTTTTTTCAGTTTTAGTTATTTTAGTTCATCAAGTTAAACTAAAAATAAGAGAAATGTTGCTTTGGTAATGAGCTGAAGTAAAATAAGTTTTATAATAAATTTTAATAAGTTTTAAAATAAATTGTATTACATTTTATTTAATTTTATTAACGTTTATTAACATATATTTTTACAAACTGAAATAAAATAAGTTTTCTATATATTTTATTTTATTTTAGTTAAAGTTTTAGAAAATGTCTTTGTTTATTTCTGTGTGTATTTCTGTGTTTTTGTCATTTTTATTAGCCTACTGTTTGTTTGTTTGTGTGTGTGTCATATGTTTATAATTTTTTTATTTCAGTTTTAGTTATTTTAGTTCATCAAGTTAATCTAAAAATAAGAGAAATGTTGCTTTGGTAATAAGCTGAAGTAAAATAAGTTTTATAATACATTTTATTCAATTTTATTTAATTTTATTAACATTTATTAACATCTTTTTATATTTTTTACAAGCTGAAATAAAATACGTTTTCTATATATTTTATTTTATTTTTATTTTATTTTAGTTAAAGTTTTAGAAAAGTTCTGTTTATTTCTGAGTGTATTTCTGTGATTTTGTCATTTTTATTAGCCTACTGTTTGTTTGTTTGTTTGTTTGTGTGTGTGTCATATGTTTATTATTTTTTATTTCAGTTTTAGTTATTTTAGTTCAAGTTAAACTAAAAATAAGAGAAATGTTGCTTTGGTAATGAGCTGAAGTAAAATAAGTTTTATAATAAATTTTAATAAGTTTTAAAATAAATTTTATTACATTTTATTTTACATTTTATTTAATTTTATTAACGTTTATTAACATCTTTTTTACAAGCTGAAATAAAATACGTTTTCTATACATTTTATTTTTTATTTTATTTTACATTTTATTTTGTTTTTATTAACGTTTGCTTTATTTCAAGTAACAACAATCTTTTTTATGTTTTTAATTTTAGTACATCAAGCTAAACTAAATGAGAAATTTTGCTTTGGCAAAGAGCTGAAATATTTATTTTTATTTTTATTTTATTTTATTAACGTCTATTTTATTTCAAGTAACATAAATCTTTTAATATGGTTTTAATTTTAGTACAAGTATAAACTAAATGAGAAATGATACTTTGGTAATGAGCTGAAATAAAATAAGTTTTATAATAAAGTTTAATAAGTTTAAAAATAAATATTACATTTTATTAACGTTTATTTCAAGCAACAAACAAATTTTTTGTTTTAATTTTAGCACATCAAGTTAAACTAAATGAAAATGGGAAATGTTGATTTGGCAACAAGCTGAAATAAAATAAGTTTTCTATTTATTTTATTTTTATTATTGTTTATTTTATTTCAAGTAACAACAATCTTTTTTATGGTTTTAATTTTAGTACATCAAGCTAAACTAAATGAGAAATGTTGCTTTGTTAATGGACTGAAATAAAATACATTTCTTTTATATTATTAATTATAATTTTATTTCAAGTAACAAATATCCTTTTTATGGTTTTCATTTTAGTTAACTATAATAACCCTGATGTGAACTCAAACAAAAAGAACAAATGATCCGAGTCTTCATTAATGTAGTAGCTCTATACTCTATAAATGTATGACAAATAATTTTTCCTTTTCAATCCAACTGAGAACTCCTTAAGTTTCCTGAGCAATGAAAGAGAAAGCAATAGCATACCCTGCTGAGACACAGCCGAGTGAGTGTCTTGAAGGTATTTAGTTATTTTAACGTTGGTTTCTGTTGCTGTTGTGAACTCTAGGTGTCTTTCTTAAAGCAGAAACGGTTGATTTTCAGTAGAGGTCGACCGATAGTGGATTTTGCCGATACCGATAGCTAGGTTGGACCACACTGGCCGATACCGATTAATTAACCGATAGTTTTTAAAATGGATACTGAACAAAAACTAAAATAATGCTTTATTAAAAAAACAGTACTGAACCATACTAGTAGTAGTAGTAGTAGTAGTAGTAATAATAATAATAAAAATGTTGAAATTAACACACTCTAACAAGGAACAATACTTTCATTACACAGCTTTCATTAATCTTAATGTTACAAATGGACTCTTATTTTAAAGTGTTACCATTTCATTTCAACAGTCATGCTTAAAGATGCACATCTTTAAATATATACACAAAGGCCATAGCAATAAAATTATATACATATGCATTATACACACTCCGGTCGCGTCGCATTCAATTCGAGCAGTGGTCTAAAACAGTTTATTTAATCACCAAACGGACACAAGTTTACTTCAAGAATGAACGAACAATGAGGCATAGATGAGTTTGAAGTTCGGTGTTTAAAAAACGGAGCAAATGGAAAGAGAAAGCGCGA
>NW_015657486.1:284933-288775 GCF_001515625.1 Sinocyclocheilus rhinocerous
TGTCTAAACAAATAGCACGTGCTGTCAGTGATTTCAACCACTAGAGGCCGCTCTTGTACTGTATAATGACAGCAGACCCTTCTCAGCCGTTCCAGCAATGGACGCAACCCGGAAAACTATCGGCATGGATTTTTGCCGATAACAGATGGTTCCAGCAAAAAACTATCGGTGCCGATTAATCGGCAAAACCGATACATCAGTCGACCTCTTAATTTTCAGCACAAGCTTCTCAGTAAAGATGGATATTGTTGTAGAACCATCACAGGCTCTAGAGAAAACCTCACAATAACAGCAGAAAACTAGCAGAAATCAGCAGCGGCTCAATCCAGTTACCCGACGTTTGTGGCAGAACATAAACACAAGCGCACATTCTTCTAAACTCATTTATAAAAGTTAAAAGACAATAAAAAATAAAAAAAGTGCACCTGTGATTTTCTCTCGTCCAGAAGGTCCCAGAGATCTGATAGTTTTCTGGCTGTGTTCCGAATAGAAAACTAGCATACTACGCATACTGTGCAGTTCACACTGCATACTCTCTTTTGAAATAGTATGTGAAACAACACATTATGCAATACGTTTTGAACAGTATTATCCTACATTACGTTACATAACCTCATTATATTGTGTGTTTAATTCAGTTTGTGCTTATTTTCCATTTTGAATCCAATTCTTGTAAGTTATTTTTGGTTGCCCGGCTAAATAATGGGTCGTGAAAGAAGTTACAAATACAGTTGACATTACTTACGGTTCATTCGTCACACTGCAAATGGATGGATGGAAGATCAAGTCATCCTTATAATTCATGCATATAGAAAATTCACACTAGGGCTGCACGATTAATCGAATGCGATTGTCATGCGCATGATTTCGATTCCATTTCGATTTATTGTGCAGCCCTACTTCACACACTGAGCTCAGTATGCATAATATATACTGCAGAAGCAGTAAGAATAGTATAGTAGTATGCTATTCCAGCCACAGCCTGTCTTTCGTTTTCATGAAGGCGTCTGACGTCTTCGCTCTGTTTCCATCAATGACTCTGGTGAAGAAAAAACAAGATTATAGTCATAAATCATAAGATTATAGTCACAACTACACAAACTAGTCATGATAACTAAGTAACTATAATCACCTGAACCTTCTGGACAGAGCAAACAAGTGTTTAACAGAATAGTACGGTGTGGAAGGAAATGAAGAGGAAGACGAAAAACAGGGAAAGAAAGATCTGTCGAAAAATTACAAAATTTATTTTTGAAGACACTGTAGTTTGTGAAGACACAAGACACTCATTATTTTGGTCCTCCATTCCACACAGCAATGAACAAACGAACGAACAAACATTTTTTTTCTGGCCAAAATATATTTGAAATATATGCTAGATATATGTTATAAATATTCCAGCCCAATAAAACATATTTTTGAAATTTAAAATACATTTAGTTTCAACCTTTATATACCAAAATATATTTCAAACAGCATTTCAGGGGCAAGAAAATCAATTTTAAATCTTACTTTTTCTTCAAATGTGACATATGTGAATATATTTTGTTTGATTTAAATATATGGAGGGAAAATATATATTTTTAAATGTTTTTAAAACTATATTTAAATTTTTTTTTATATAAAATATATACAAAACAACTAACAAATATATATATATATATATATACTGTATGTGTGTGTGTGTGTGTGTATATAATATATATATATATATATATATATATATATATATATATATTTCCCTTATATAAATAATTTAAAAATATTAAATTTAAATATATTACATATATTTAAAAGTATATTTTTTAATCATGGGGTCACTAGTAAATGTTTGTCAATATTGTTGCTATTTGATTACATAATCAAATTGAACAATTAGAGCAGTATTTATCTTGCACAAAATTCATAGGTGAAAGCATCAAACATCAAGCCTGAATACATTTACAGTAAAAAAAGCGAACCATGATTTTTACTATAAAAAGAAAACTTTCTATGAACACTTTTCAATGAATCAACTGACTCAAATGAATCGGTTCGCTTGAGAGATAAATGATGCCAGAAACGGAAAACAGATTCATTTTGCGTTTGGTTAATTCACACTACCCGAGCTGAGAAAACAGATTAACTACTTACACATGGCTGGAAACTACAGCTAGTTAGTCGCTGCGTGACTCATAACATGTCCATGAACTTTGTAAAACTGAAGGATGTAAAAATTCTTCTGTTTTGTAGCGTTTTCCACACGAACCACCTGCTAACTGCAGCAGGGTTGCCAGATTTTCACAACAAAACCCGCCCAATTGCTACTCAAAACTAGCCCAAAACTAGCCCCGGTAAAAATCGCGTTCCAATGGGGTAAAATACACGTTTTTGCTGGGGTTCCCCTGATAAAATTCGCATTTTAGGGGATAAATATCACGTTACTGGGGTCGCTTAAACCCGCGGACATGAAAAACAACCCGCGGCAACAGAGTTAAAGTAGCCCAATTCCGCGGGAAAACCACGGACTTGGCAACACTGGCAGCGAATTAGATTCAAAACATCTAGAGTTTAGCAGCGCCACCCACTGGCTGCTCCATGACATCTGCTTAAAGCTGAATAAAATAATTATATAGCCAATAAATCTAATTATATATACATTTATGTAGCTCTAGAGCTGTATTGATACAGGTGACACTTATACTGTGGTAGTACCATAGTACTCCAAGGTATTTCATTGAGGTGTGTGTCAAAACCTTTGCCTTGTATAAGCAGCGTATTCTTTGAATCGGAGAAAAATATATATTTTTAAAGTACATGTGTCTTATGTTTTCATTACTTAATCATTTTAGTAGGCAGATTGACTAAACACATGCACACTAAACAATTTTAAATTAAACTTCTCAAGCAAATATATAAATATTAAAAAAAGACACAGTGGGGTTTCATGTAAAGTGTTATAAAATGTGTTTTAAACGCATCCTGTCACCATATCAGCTAGAGTGCTAACAACTTACTAACCACTAGATGGCGTGATTAATGTTTATTATAAAGCGGATAGTTCCGGTCCTTGATTCTGATTGGTTGAGCCAAGTTCGAAGCTGTTGTAAATTACACTACAAACATACACCTTTGTTTACATCTGTGTTGCTCGGCAACCACTTTGTTGCAACCACAACTGTTTCTGAGGAGCTACATTGTTTGGCGGAAGAATAATATTTTTATTAATATCATTACACTATTTGCTCTGTTTTATTTTGTAAAACCTTACTACGTATATGGAATAACCGTTTTTATAAAATATGCTTTATAATACTTAAATGTTTTAAATAGTTTTATTTAAAAAAAAAAATTATATAAATATTTAAAACTGATGTTATTTTACTAATATTTTACATGATGATATAAGAAAATCTTATTAAATATTTTAAATACTGTATATACAAATTAATACTTTTAAAACGTGTACACAAATTAAATACTATATATACAGTATTTAATTTGTATATAAATATTAAAAATACTAATGTAAATTGAATTTACATTAAATTGCGCGCACACACACATAGTACAACGTAAATTGAATTTACATTAAATTGCGCGCACACACACATAGTACAACGTAAATTGAATTTACATTAAATTGCGCGCACACACACATAGTACAACGTAAATTGAATTTACATTAAATTGCGCGCACACACACATAGTACAACGTAAATTGAATTTACATTAAATTGCGCGCACACACACATAGTACAACGTAAATTGAATTTACATTAAATTGCGCACACACACACACATAGTACAACAACGTAAATTGAATTTTGAAAACATTGCTAAAGACTATATATATATATATA
>NW_015657486.1:289386-293771 GCF_001515625.1 Sinocyclocheilus rhinocerous
AATATATATATATATATATATATATATATATATATATATATATATATTTCCCTTATATAAATAATTTAAAAATATTAAATTTAAATATATTACATATATTTAAAAGTATATTTTTTAATCATGGGGTCACTAGTAAATGTTTGTCAATATTGTTGCTATTTGATTACATAATCAAATTGAACAATTAGAGCAGTATTTATCTTGCACAAAATTCATAGGTGAAAGCATCAAACATCAAGCCTGAATACATTTACAGTAAAAAAAGCGAACCATGATTTTTACTATAAAAAGAAAACTTTCTATGAACACTTTTCAATGAATCAACTGACTCAAATGAATCGGTTCGCTTGAGAGATAAATGATGCCAGAAACGGAAAACAGATTCATTTTGCGTTTGGTTAATTCACACTACCCGAGCTGAGAAAACAGATTAACTACTTACACATGGCTGGAAACTACAGCTAGTTAGTCGCTGCGTGACTCATAACATGTCCATGAACTTTGTAAAACTGAAGGATGTAAAAATTCTTCTGTTTTGTAGCGTTTTCCACACGAACCACCTGCTAACTGCAGCAGGGTTGCCAGATTTTCACAACAAAACCCGCCCAATTGCTACTCAAAACTAGCCCAAAACTAGCCCCGGTAAAAATCGCGTTCCAATGGGGTAAAATACACGTTTTTGCTGGGGTTCCCCTGATAAAATTCGCATTTTAGGGGATAAATATCACGTTACTGGGGTCGCTTAAACCCGCGGACATGAAAAACAACCCGCGGCAACAGAGTTAAAGTAGCCCAATTCCGCGGGAAAACCACGGACTTGGCAACACTGGCAGCGAATTAGATTCAAAACATCTAGAGTTTAGCAGCGCCACCCACTGGCTGCTCCATGACATCTGCTTAAAGCTGAATAAAATAATTATATAGCCAATAAATCTAATTATATATACATTTATGTAGCTCTAGAGCTGTATTGATACAGGTGACACTTATACTGTGGTAGTACCATAGTACTCCAAGGTATTTCATTGAGGTGTGTGTCAAAACCTTTGCCTTGTATAAGCAGCGTATTCTTTGAATCGGAGAAAAATATATATTTTTAAAGTACATGTGTCTTATGTTTTCATTACTTAATCATTTTAGTAGGCAGATTGACTAAACACATGCACACTAAACAATTTTAAATTAAACTTCTCAAGCAAATATATAAATATTAAAAAAAGACACAGTGGGGTTTCATGTAAAGTGTTATAAAATGTGTTTTAAACGCATCCTGTCACCATATCAGCTAGAGTGCTAACAACTTACTAACCACTAGATGGCGTGATTAATGTTTATTATAAAGCGGATAGTTCCGGTCCTTGATTCTGATTGGTTGAGCCAAGTTCGAAGCTGTTGTAAATTACACTACAAACATACACCTTTGTTTACATCTGTGTTGCTCGGCAACCACTTTGTTGCAACCACAACTGTTTCTGAGGAGCTACATTGTTTGGCGGAAGAATAATATTTTTATTAATATCATTACACTATTTGCTCTGTTTTATTTTGTAAAACCTTACTACGTATATGGAATAACCGTTTTTATAAAATATGCTTTATAATACTTAAATGTTTTAAATAGTTTTATTTAAAAAAAAAAATTATATAAATATTTAAAACTGATGTTATTTTACTAATATTTTACATGATGATATAAGAAAATCTTATTAAATATTTTAAATACTGTATATACAAATTAATACTTTTAAAACGTGTACACAAATTAAATACTATATATACAGTATTTAATTTGTATATAAATATTAAAAATACTAATGTAAATTGAATTTACATTAAATTGCGCGCACACACACATAGTACAACGTAAAAAGCTATTATTCTATATTCATTTTACTAAATCAATAGTGTTAAAAAGTTCTCAAAATACTTACATGCTCTGTGAACATTCAACGAAGCAAACCTGACACACAGACAGTCAGTTTTTGTGACTTGATGCAAATCATGTTCAGAGAAATGAACGAGTCAATAATTGCATACTGTCATTTTTAGTAATTATTCAAGAATAAACAAATATGGTTCCTTCACATGTAACAAATCATAACAGCGCATGAATGTGTGCAAACAAGCTCAGTTGCAAATTTTACACATATTTACAAAACAATATTTAATGTCAAAAGAAAAGCGGTGGGCAGTGTCGTCCATTGTTATGTTATAATATAGACATTTCCAGCCCATCATCATCAACTAAAAGAGACTCTTATAAATACTTCTAAACAGTCAAAACAGGTCATCCACACTTATTTCATGCTGAAACTGAGAAGCTCAACTCGTGTCCGGTTCTTTCAGGGCAGAGATCCAGATACCGTCTCTTTCTGCTGCAGCTTCAGGACCAGTTCCAGCAAATTCATCTGCATCATCACCTCCTGTGACGGACAGAGCGAACAGCGTTTGAAAGAACGAACGCAGACGACGCTGAGAGGGAGAAAGAGTGAGAGTGAGACTGACCTGTGGGTTGGTGGTGATGTAGAAACCCGGCACGCCTGCTTTCTCAAGCGTGTTCTGCTGATCCAGAACCTTCTGATCCATCTCAGCCACGACCTTCTCGTCCATCATCCTCTGCTCTTCTTTCACCCGCTGATCGAGAGCCTGAAACAGTGAAGGAGGAGAGACAGGGTTTGCTGAGGGTTTGCACACACTTGGGTGGCCATATGTCCTTTTTTTCCCCCCAGACATTTCCTAAAAATGTGCCCCTGGAGCACAAAAGCAGTCATAAGTAGCACTGCTATATTTGTAGCAATAGCCAACAATACATTGCATGGGTCAAAATTACCCATTTCTCTTTTATGCCAAAAATCATTAGGATATTAAGTAAAGATCATGTTCCATGAAGATAGTTTGTTTTTTGTTTTCCTATTGCATTATGTGTGTATTTGCATTGCTTTGACCGTTCTCTGTAGACCCCACCTTCTGACATGCCATGATTTTGGCAGACTGTGTACATTTCTGAACATTTCACTGCATTTTAGATGGATATGTTGCCTTGGCACTGAGTAACTGAAACTTACTAAAATTACTAAAACTGAAATAAATACAAATTAAAGTTTATAAAATAAAAAAAAGATTTAAAAAAATAAAAAATAACAATATTAATATGACATGAAAAATACGAAAATATAAAACAAAACCTAATTCAAAATATTAATCAATACTATAATAACAGTGTATAAATACCACCAAAATAACAATTATCACTAGTAACACCTAAATTACACATTAATGTGCCCAGCAACTGTAAACACTAGACATTTAAGAGAATAAACAATGTTACTTATTAATTATGATTGTGTTAAGTACAAGTCAAAAAATTAATCAAAAATAATTAATGTCAAATTAGTATTAGTCAAAAATAATTAATATGATTATTAAAGATGACTGTGTAATGTAGACTTTATAAAGACAAGAAAGATTAACAAATTAAATAAATATAGTACCAACATGTACTAAAATAAACAAATCAATAAAGAAATATCACTATAATATTATTTCATAAGTATTTCAAATATTTAATAATAATAATTTTCATTTATATAATAATAATGTTTTATTTATTATTAGTAGTAGTAGTAGTAGTAGTAGTAGTAGTAATCATTGTAAAATTACAATACTAATATTTTTGGTTGTTTTTTCTTTGCTTTAAAAAAGTAAACAACAGAGCTTTTATTTTGGTGGAAAACCGCAGGGAGACTTCTCTTTATAAACCGTTCTCATTACAAACTTGAGAAGGTGTCTGGCTCATGTAGCATTTTCAGATGCATGCTATACAGTAAGTGACTCAAACTCACAGCATTTGCAGATTTGATAATCACTGTGCACCTTATTGTGTTATCAGGCATTGTCAAAATTAATAAAAAAATAAAAATACCAGACTCTTTCACACACTCGCCAATGCTGATTTTTACTTGCATTTGGCATGTGGTGAGTGTTCATCTTAGGCCCAGTCTGCACTCTATTGGTCAAACTACTTTTTAGTCATCACCTTCAACAAATATGAAAACAATATGAAAACAAAGGCCAAACACAGACATGTCTGGAGAAACAGAGAGCGTCTCATCGTACCTCAGCTTCTGCTCTCTGGTTGGTTTTCAGAACGGCCAGATTGTGAGACTTGCACGTCTGCAGAGCCTGTTTGTGTTTCCGAACCAAATCCTGCTTGAGAGCTGAAACACACACAGACAGATCACACACAGTCAACATCTTACAGTGATGTCTGAAACCCTCCACACATATACACACACACACACACACACACACACACACAACATCTTACAGTGTTCAGCATGGTCTGAAACCCTCCACACATACACACACACACACACACACACACA
>NW_015657486.1:293896-294067 GCF_001515625.1 Sinocyclocheilus rhinocerous
CTCTGTGTTCGCTGTGTAGTTTCTGTCTCTGGTTGTAGAGGTTTTTCTCTGTCAGGTGTTGAATGTCCAGCAGCCCCTGAACTATTTCATACACCGTCCCGTCAATGAGCGCTTGAGCCAGGTCACTGAGCGTAGTGTAGGACAGACGCTGCTGAAACCAGCTGAAACAAA
>NW_015657486.1:294077-321411 GCF_001515625.1 Sinocyclocheilus rhinocerous
CTTAACAATTTAACACATCCTTGCTGAATAAAAGTTTTAATTTCTTTCAAAAAAAGAAAGAATAAAAATGTACTGACCCCAAACTTTTGAACGGTAGTTTCACCGACAAAAAAAAAATCTATTTTAAATAAACGCCCTTCTTTTTAACTTTTTATTCATCAAAGAATCCTGAAAAAAAAGCATCACAGCTTCCAAAAAAATATGAAGCAGCAACAGTTTCCAGCACTGATAATAAATTAGCATATCAGAATGATTTCTGAAGATCATGTGACACTGAAGACTGGAGTAATGATGCTGAAAATTCAGCTTTGATCACAGAAATAAATTACAGTTTAATGTATATTACAATAGAAAAATTTTATTTTACATTGTAATAATATTTCACAATATAAAATTTTTTCTTGTATTTTTGATCAAATAAATGCAGCCTTGATGAGCAGAAGAAACTCCTGTAAAAACATTAAAAATCATTCTGAAACCAAACTTTTGAACGGTAGTGTATATATAAAAAATTTAAAGAAAACATAAAAAAAGAATTAGAACGTTAGTGTTAGAGGTTTTTTTGTAATAAAAAGAAAACATGCAGATTGAATAGAAAAAGAATAGAGAATACTAGTGTCAGAGGCTCTATTTTTTTCTAAATAAAAAGAAAGCAAGTATTGTAAAGAGTGCAAGTGTTAAAGGATCCAGTGTTATATATATATATATATATTAAAGAAAACAAGCAGATTGAATAGAAAAATAATAGAGAATACTAGTGGCAGAGGCTCTATTTTTTTAAATAAATAGAAAGCAAGTATTGTAAAGAGTGAAAGTGTTAAAGGATCAAGTGTTATATACTGTATATATATATATATATTTTTTTTTTTATATATATACATACACACACACACACTACCGGTCAAAAGTTTGGGATCAGTAAGACTTGTAAAGAAAATTAGAATTAATTACAACTACATCAGCAGAGTGAGCAGAACATGTAAATTTGGAAGGGAACTACCAAATCTGTGAAAGAACTACGTGGAAAATAATACGTAAAATCAAACAGATGTTTTCTATAGACTGTTTGACATTGTTTTGCTGCACTTTTTGCAGTAATGCATTTTTATATTTTATTATATAAATGTCTATAGGTCTACTTTTCTCGAATTGTTCTCCCTTTCACTGTAATTTTCCCTGTACATGATTTCTGCAGGGGAAAATATTGCCAAACATGCGGTTTTGCATCTCGTTTCGAAACCAAATCATCCGCGATCGTCTAAATCAGCTGGACTCACTCTCCTCACTGGAGAAATGAAATCTGATCTGTGATGCGACTGTCGTTCGGCACGCTGCATTGAGCAGCCGCATTCAGTTTTTAATTGTAGTGTCTGTTCTTTTACTGAACTAAATGATTTTTATTTCTATAAAAAATCAAAACGACGGTGGGGGTCGGTGCCGCGGTGGGCAAGTGACGTAACCGGTGTTGCAGCTTAACACCGGTATCACCGTCAACACCGTCTATCACGGCAAGCCTAATTAACGACACTTCAAAGTTTAAAAATACAACCGAATTCAACATAATTCAGAAAAAACAACTTTAAAAACATGTTTTCATAGCCATTGACAGATATTTGTTCTTGTTTTAATCACAAACTCACTCAATTTAGTTCAATTTGCATCTCAAGTAAATGTATCTTGGTTTAAGGATGATATTTGTATTGGAAAACAAAAAACTGAGGATGATACAATTATTTATTTAATAGCACGACTTCATGAATTGAAGACTTTCTGCTCTGATTTGAGACCTTTTCGAGGCCTTAATAAGACTTTTTAAGAACCAAAGAAACCCTGCAGTAACTTTTAACTTTGCAGTTTCTATTTTTTGAGCGTGCTTCAATAACATTTCTATGGCAGTAATCACTGCTTCATGAGGTATTCTCGTGCATCAGTGATCTGTGGTGTGATGTGTTCACCTGGGCAGGTCCTTCACAAGCGTCTGCAGCTCTGACAGCAGGTAATAGTGTCTCTCCTGTTGTCTGGCAGCATCAGACGGATCGTCTCTCACACCGGAGTACGTGTCCATCCCACATTCAGCCTGCACATCATGGAGAAAACAGCTCACCACAGAACAAATCATTGCCCTTTAAAGTCTGAGTGGATGATGTATTAAAAAGAGCTTTAGTTGATTGAAATGTTTGTTTATTTTCTTCTTAACGCCATTCCAGCATCTATGGCTATATATTCATGGCGAGAACCAGCTGATCCATACACAAGTCTGTTATACACACACTGTAATAAAGCTGAAATGAAATAAAATGCAAATATTAGATGAAAAATTAATACTTAAACTTAGAAATGTTGCCTTGGCAACAGACTAAAATAAAATATGTGCTAAAAATTATTCAAACTAAAACTGAAATAAACATACATTAACTAAACTAAATTGAAATAAAATAATAAAAAATGACAATATTAATATGACCAATTCTGAAAACTAAAACTGAAATAAACATACATTAAAACTAAATTGAAATAAAATAATAAAAAATGACAATATTAATATGACCAATTCTGACATGACATAAAAATACTACAAATATAGAAATAAGACCTAATTTAAAATATTAATAAATACTATAATAGCACATAAATAATGCTAAAATAACTCTGGTCATGCTCACCTAAATTACGCATTAATGCGCCAAGTAACTGTAAACACTCTACATTTAGGATAATAGCTCATGTTATTTATTAATTATGATGATTATGGTTATTATAACTAAACAAAACATTAGTCGAAAATAATTAGAAATAGTCAAAACAAATATTTATATGATTATTTAAGATAGATGTGGTGTGTAAACTTTTTTCTAAATCTAACATCTAACTAAATATAACCCCAATATGTCCAAATAAATAAATAAGCTGCTGTAAACTAGTAGAAACTGATATAAAGTCATAAGCAATGCAATGCTGAGGAGGATAACTGTACATAGATAGTTCTGCATATGCACTGACTGCCAGAGAAAATACGTAACGTAATCGAAATGAATTTAGTTTATTGATCCTTAGTGTCTTTTCAGCTTTTAAGGAGGTAAATCTGTGGTAGCGTCGAAGAACAGCACTAAAAACAGAGATTTAACAGCAGCAAACCCTCACCTGCTTTATATTTCAGCTTCCGGAGAGGAAAAGATTGATGTTTAAGGCGTGTCGAGTTCAAATACGAACGTTCGTTTGATGTTTATAATGTATAATCACAAATATCACAGACTCAAGTTACAACTGTTTTGAACTGAGCGTGCAAGTTTGCGCATGCGCACCAGCGGCGTCCTGAGGTCCTTCAGCACGCTGGGCTGCCCTTTCATATGCCTAGACGTTTTCTTGAAGTAGTTTAATATATTAGACATAATACATTCATTTATTAGGTCTATGGTTCAATTAATATTTGTTAAAATCATCTGTATTTTAGTTCAACTTTATTTTTATATATATTGCAGCTCTTATTTCTTATGTTTTCTTGCATTAATCCTTTTCTTTGTCTTTTGCTAAACAATTTCTCAAGTTTTTCAATGTTGTCTTAAATCACTTTTAAATCCATTTAATAGTTCTTTTAATAGTTCTATTACCGATAGATATTTTTTACAGATTAATTCACAATTTAAAAAAAACTGATAAAAAATAAGATTAGGCTACGCTTTGTTGTAAACAATAATAAAACCATAATAATAATTACTGTTGTACTCGGCGTTATTACTGAACATATGTACATAGACATTATTTTTACATAAACAAATAAAATAAATATCAATTAAAATTGTACATGTGTGTGTGTGTGTGTATTGCTATTAAAGTGACATTACTGAACCTACACATAGGAGCCTGATAAAAATGCTCATTTTAGAATAAAATTTCAAACAACATTGAGAGGCTTTTGCATCTGAACTCTTCATATATAAATTTTAATTATTTATTTATTTATTTTCTGTGGTGACGTTGACGTTGACCACTAGTTTAATTTATAGACATAATACATTCATTTATTATGTCTATGGTTTAATTAATATTTGTTAAAATCATCTTTATTTTATTTTAATCTTTATGTTTTATTGCATGAATCCTTTTCTTTGTCGTTCACAAAACAATTTAAACACAAGTTCAAAAACAAGTTTTTCTCTTAATGTTGTCTTAAATCACGTTTAAATCCATTTAATAGATTCACTGTTTTTAACACAGGTATACATAAACGTCTCTGTGGTTACGCTGCACTGCGCGTCTCTCACCAGCAGATGTCGCTGTTCACTCAGTTTCTCATCAACATCTCTGAAGCCTCATCATCATCATCATCTCATCATCACCTGAGAACAGAGACAACGGCATCACGACTCGCGCACTGTTGCTATGACACTAATGCATTTACATCATATAATGACTACAGGAGATATAACTCACGCCACCGATGCATAACTGATCAGATGGATCGATGGACACAAGATCAATGGATCTGGATCTGCGCGCGGATGAAGTGGATCTGATCACACCATCACCTGAACATCATGATATAGTTATTCTGCTTTTTTCTTCATGCTATTATAGCTTCTTTTTGGCTCCTGGAGGCGACGTTATCATCTCATGAATGTCAGTTAGATGAGGTTTTCAGTCCTCCTGACCTGAGCTTCAGTTTTCTGATCATGATGTTTCTGACCAGCCCAGATCTTGAAGATCTTCAGTGACATGAGGCTGATCATGGCCAGAAACACTTCTCTCTACTTTCGCATCGTCGAGGGACGAGATCTGCCTGCGAGAGACGTGTAAGTTCACGCAAACCATCATGACTTTCTGTTATGATATCCATTATGTTCCCAGCTAACACAAAATATGTTCGAAGAACGTTATTTCTGAATGTTCACTGAACGCCCAGTGTTTTTTTTTTAGAGAGAAAACATTCCATTTTACACAACGTTCCAATTTTATAATTTTGCAAACATTATGGGAACGATACTTTAAAAACCGTTACTATTTTGAGAATGTTACTAAAAACCAGAAAACATTGAACGAACGTTCTATTACTGGAAAACAGTTTGTACATGATGACAGAATGTGCTGATAATCTTCCCTTGAAGTTATTAAATGTTATTTCTGAATGTTCACGGAACTTTTTTTTTTTTTTAGAGAGAGAGAGAGAAAACATTTCCTTTTACGGAATGTTCCATTTCATAATTTTGCAAACATTATGGGAACGTTACTTTTTAATGTCTTCTGAACGTTACAAAATAAGTAACGTTTAAAAACCGTTACTATTTGTGTGTGTGTGTGTTGGTGTAGGGCAATAGAAAATACAGTTTGTACAGTATAAAAACCATTACGCCTATGGAGAGTCCTCGTAAACCACAAATACAAGTATGTGTGTGTGTGTGTGTGTGTGTGTGTGTGTGTGTGTCGGGCTGCAGTCGGACTCTGGGCGACTGGAGCGACCCGTTAGATCCTGATGCTGAAACACAGATCATTTATAAAGAGCTGCTGCAGGGCCGAGACAAACTCAGGTGTGTGAGCGTCTTTACCTGATCTCTGCGACTCCTGTCACACTGTAATACTGTAAACGCCCAGCAGGTGGCGCTGCTGTATGACAGAAATCAAGGAGTACTGTCATTATTAAAACACTATTATTATTATTATTATACATTCAATGCAGTCTAAGTGACTTTGGATAAAAACATCTCCCAAATGCATATATGTAAATGTATTATATTATGCATTTATATATGAAGTCATGAGAATTTGTGGATTAAATATTTTTGTTAATTAATATTAATATTATTATTATTTGTTACAAAAGCAAATGCAATGCAATATTAATTGTTATAAAATCAGTGTTATTTTAATATAATTAATATATTGTTATAGAATTTTTACAAATATTTTAAATTAGTTTTGTATTTTTATATTTTCATTTCCATTTTAATTTTATTTTTAGTTAAAGTTTTAGTAATTTTTTTGTTTTATTTTTTTATTTATTTTATTTATATTTTTTAAAGATGTCTGTATAGTTTTTATTAATTTTTATTTCCATTATCGTTATTTTAGTACTAAATTAAATGTAAATGAGAATTTTTGCCTTGGCAACTAGTTAAAATAAAATACGATTAAAAGATTTTTTTCTATTAAACGTTTAAAATGTTATTCTATTTCAGTTAACAAGTATACATAAAATTATTTTTCATGGTTTTAGTTTTAGTTAATGATAATAACCTTATTAGTATTATTTTCTATGTGCAAAATATTTATTTCTTTATTTATCACCCATGTTTTGGACAATCTTAATGACATTCACCATGTTGCTACAGTGATTAATATGAATGAAACACCACCATAATCAAACAATCCCATATGAATTAAGAGTTTACAGGATGAACAATAACTGCAGTTACCATGGTAAACGTCTATAGGGAAGAAATCCTCACTGTGCTCCATTTCTGACTCTGCTGATGTTTGGGACACAGGAAGCAGTACCTGGAGACACAGGAAGTGGAGGCAGTGGAACAGGAAGAGCCGCTGAAGGCCAGTCAGCCGTCATCAGGTCAGAAACACACTTGAGTTGATCTGTAGTCAGCACAGAACACGTGTTGAAGCGTCTCCTCTCTCTCTCTGTGTGTCAGTGTCTGCACAGGGCTGATCTGAGCACGCTCGTGCCCTCGCCGCTCGTCTGCTGGACGCTGTGCTGGATTTAGAACGAGCGCATTCGTCCTTCCAGAGCCGAGATCCAGACGAGAGCCTGAGCTCATAGAGACGACCAGCTTCAGCTTCAGCGCTCAGGAACAAGAACTCAGATTATGCAATGTTTTCCAATCAAACTCCAGTTATTGATGAACGTCCGTGGAAACATTTTTACGTATTTGTACTTTGAAGTGTTTTTATTATCTTGATGCTCTGGGGGGGATTTTTATGGAGGGCAAAATTACTCAAAATTAAATCATTAAATAAATGTTGAAATATATAAATAAATCATTAAATACATAATTAAATAAATATTTATTCATTCATTTATTTATGTATTTATACATTTCATTTTCAGGGTTTCGGGACGTGCCGACAACCATAACCCTGCATTTATTTATGTATTTAATTATTTAATTGTGTATTTAACGATTTATTTACTCAACATTTATTTCATGATTAATTTTGAGTAATTTGGCCCTCCATAGATTTGATTGACTGTAGTCTGCATGGCATTACTGTACACTAAACAGCATCAACACATTCACACAGCAGGGTTATTACACTTAACTACAGTTAAAACCATTAAAAACATTATTACTTGAAGTAAAATAAACATTAACTTAAAAAAAAAAAAAAAAAAACATTTTATTTCAGCTAGTTGCCAACGCAACTTTTATAATTTTCATTTAGTTTGTAAAATATTACATTGTTTTACAACATTTTTTGTTTTTGTTTTACAAAATATTATAAAAAATATTGTGAAATAACTGCTTTCTATTGTGATTTATTTTAAAATGTAATTTATTTATGTGATGCAAAGATTCATTTTGCTCAAGAAACATTTCTGATCATTATCAATGTTGAAAATAGTTCATATTTTTGTGGATACACTATCATGCAAAATTTGGGGTCAGTACAACTAAAAAAATAAGAAATTAAAACTTTTATTCATCAAGGATGCATTCAATTGATCAAAAGTGCCAGTAAAGGCATTTATAATGTTACAAAAGATTTAAAAAAAAATTTAAATGCTGTTCTTTTGAACTTTCTATTCATCTGTGAGTCCTGAAAAATAAAATGCATCACAGTTTCCACAAAAATATTGTGCAGCACGACTGTTTTCAACATTGATAATAATCAGAAATGTTTCTTGAGCAGCAAATCAGCATATTAGAATGATTTCTGAAGATCATGTGACACTGAAGACTGCAGTAATGATGCTGAAAATACAGCTGCGCATCACAGCAATCAATTACATTTGAATAGATATTCACATAGAAATAGCTATTTTGAATAGAAATAATATTTCTCTATTTTTACCGTATTTTTGATCAAATAAATGCAGCCTTGGTGAGCAGAAAAGACTTCTTTCAAAAACATTTAAAAAACTTAATTATTCCAAACTTGTGACCTCCAGTGTATAGACATATTTTAAATAATAATAATAATAACAAAAATGACAGAAACACACAACATGATAACAAACTATTAATATGAAAGTGCAAAATACAAAAAAAAAAAAAACTATAATAGTATCCCAATCACGCTCAAACAACACTGACACACATTATAAAAACAGCGAATCTATTTTGTGCAATTTGCTTTCATGCATGTGAACTAGTTCTTGGCCAAATGTATTTGATTAATATAGTAATTGTAATATTTTTATATTTGCACACAAATGAGTCCCATAACTTATTCACATAAGGATTGTAAACACATAAAGCTTTGCATTGTGCCAAACAGTGTTTTTGGGTCGTGTGAGCATGTTCTGGAAAACAGCTGAATAGAGTTTTTGGCCAAATATGTATTTAAAACATTTGCTTTCTTGTGCAGAAATTCACTTTTGTTGGTTTAACCCTCATTTTATTTGGACGGAGAGCATCTGCTGTGCCTGTTGACTATAAAACACATTTACACCAAACTGCAGCAAACTCTGTGTTTCTTTCTCTCAATCCAGTCTGACCTCAAATAATTCATAATGCATTACATTTATGATTGCATAAAGCCGGCGTGTAACGTTTGCACGAGCTCTGTGCTGTTCATTAAATTTCTCCAGAGCGGGATGACAAAATCAATTTTGATTTGACAGGAAATATTATTATTACCTGCTAATATTGTGCCGCTGGGAGTGAGAATGAAAAACGAAAGGAATCATAACCAGCAACGACACACGCTTCCAGCGACTAGTATTCGTCCACGTGAGTGAAAATGCTGCATGACACAATCACAAACAATCAGAGCAGATTTCATGTGGAATACACAGCTGCGATATTAACCTGTGAGTGACCATAAATCAAAACAAACAACTGATGGAACCAACCTGAATATACACATATTTGTGAATAAATATTTGACACTTCAGATTTTATAGTATAGACCTGGTGACATTTTACAATAAGCTTCCATTTGTTAACATTATTTAACAATGAAAATACTTCTAAAGCAATTCTTGATCTTAGTTCATGTTAATTTGTATGTGTTAATATTTTTAATGGACCTGAGATAACATGACCTAACAATGAACAGTCAACAAAAAATAATTGTATTTATATTATATAATTGTTTTTTTTCTGAGACTCGTTTACATGTATAATTACTGGATGGTTGTTAAAATCAGACTGGTTCTCAAAGTAATCTTTCAGGATCATTTTAGGAGCTGATTTGACTGAAATATTGAAAAGAACCATGATTCAGTCAAATCAGACATCACTGCAGCGTGTGAGCAGTTTTTACTCTATAGAAAAGCTAAATTAGGTCTAGGAAATGTTTTAGGGAAGAAAATAACTTGAAAATGTGCATACAATGGTGTCCAAAATGATTAGAACACTAGTATTTGTGTCAGCAGGAAATATCAGTTTATATTTCCAAACACTCATTTTGCCATTAATTGTAATAATGCAGTGAGATTTTAGTTTGTGCTGCACACAGAGATCCGATGAGTCTGTCTGGAAGGACATGAAGAAACAGAACAAACTGAGACAGACTCAATCCAGAAGAACTGACGCTTCAAGAAAGCTCCTGAGAAACTCTGCTCAAGTGCACCGAGAGCTAAAGCTGCTTTAAACACAAAGGATGCTTGCACCAAATGTTGATTTGATTTAGTTAATAGAAGTTAATTGCTAAAGAAAATCTATATATGACATTATTTTTGACAGCATTCTCATTTTACAGCATTTTTACACAAGTGCCTAAAACTTTTTACAGTACTGTAGCTTTGCAGGAAGCTTTCTTGAAGCGTCTCGGAGACACAGTTCTTCTGGATTGAGTCTGTCTCAGTTTGTTCTGTTTCTTCATGTAATCTCAGACAGACTGATGATGATCAGATCAGATCTGTGTGCGGCACAAACTAAAATCTCACTGCATTATTACAATTAATGGCAAAATGAATGTTAGAAAAAAACTCAAAATGAATTTTTTTAGCTGCTGAAAATACTAGTGTTCTAATAAATTTGGCCACCACTGTATCTCATCAACATTTATAAATTTATGAGATTTAAAATTCCACAATATTTCCAGGTTCTTTAATAACTGTGGGAAACCTGTGTAATGTAATTAACATTTAGAAAGTTTGGGGGCGGTATAGGATTTTATTCATTTATTATTATTATTATTACTATTATTATTATTATTATTTATGTTTTTGAAAAGTTTGGGTTTGTGACTACATTCTTGCATGATTTTTCACTGTTTCACATATATTTTTTGCTTTTATATACGCTACCATTCAAAAGTTAGGGGTCAGTAAGATTAAAAAAAAAAAAAAAAAAAATTACTTAGGCGAGACACTGCAGGTGAATAGGGTAAAAAACAACAACTAATAGTTATCGCCGTACTTACCTAGCTGATTGATTACATTGATAATTGCAAAAAAAAAATTTTTCTAAAATGTTAGGTTTAGATATGCAGTGTCCTTTATGAATAAAAGCATTATTGTCTTAAAAAAAATGAAATCTCGCTGACCCAGCAAATGCTTTTACCCAAAGAAACTTATATTCCATTCGCATTGCATTCATTTTATCTGTTCATACTCACATCCTCAGCTCTATTCCTTGAGCTAGACCATTTGTTTTCTTCATAATGATAATGATCACTTCCAACAGGTCAATATTCACTCATCGGCTCGGCTCTATTTTAAGCTTAGGAACAAATAACTGCTGACGACACAGGAGAAATAAAGAGGCACTTAAGTAAAAGTCCAATGAATTAAATCTGCTGCATCAGCCGCTGAGAGCTTCACACAATCACTGGACATTAATGCCGTCAATAGCAATGCATCCCAGACAAAAGAGAAGAGAAGAAATACGAACAGAAAGACTAAAGTCAAATCAATCTCCCTTTGCTGAAGGAGAGGGTTTATTTCACAGGAAACACAGACATGCAACAAGATCATAACAGATTCATTAAGACACGTATCATAAAAGCCCTTGTATTGTTTCATCAAATAACAATTCGTCTGATATTTGAAATCAATTCTCTTAATGTACATGTTAATTCTATTGCCTGTAAGAGTCTATGATATGAGGAACTAATCCATGCACTTTTATTTGACTTCAATGGTTCATATGAAAGGCCAAATGAAAAAATAAAAATAAAAATCACAACTCATTAAAAATCTGCCCCCAGAAACACACATTAACATCAACCACTTCACCATTTACCAATGTCCTCTACATATATATTCAGAAAGATCTCCGAGAAGAGCAGATTTGAGGTTGTGACACACTTAAATGTGTGCCAGCTACAAAATTATTCTCCTCAGAAAGCGTATTTCCTTCTGGGAAACAGCTCTTCTCGATCCTGCTATTTCAGTTCCATCAAATGCATTTCATTATAAAACGCTAATGAATCTGGGATGACGGATTTGGCTCGGATCAGCTCGTCAGTGGCTCTTTTTAGGTGCCATATGGTCTGAAATCACCTGACTGATCCGCCGTCTCCACGTGACACTCTCACCTTCCGCTGCGATTCGCAACCAAAGCCAAAAGCCGCAATAAACACTAAACACAGATACGCATCTATTATGGCAAGCCGTTTTAACATTTAATCCTTAAAACATCTTTTCTCACACTACTATTATCTTTTTTTTAGCTACTAGTATCTATTCCATTAGGAGCTAGTTCTTATTCTTTAGCTGTTAGTACTTATTCTTTAGGTACTAGTACCTTTTTAAAAGATACTGGTACTATTAATTTGGTACTAGCTCTTATTTATTAGATACTGGTACTCATTAATTAGATACTACTTCCAATAATGCAATGTGTTTTAACATTTCATCTATAAAACTAGTATCAATTTTTTCATGCTACTAGTACCTTTTTTAGCTACTAGTATCCATTTCATTAGCTAATAGTACTTAATCTTTAGGTACTGGTACCTTTTTAAAATATACTGGTACTTATTCATTTGGTACTAGTTCTTATTTATTAGATACTGGTACTCATTAATTAGATACTACTAAAAATAATGCAAGGCGTTTTAACATTTAATCTATAAAACGTACTAGTATCTATTTGATTGCTACTAGTACCTATTTTGTTAGCTACTAGTATATATTCCATTAAGTAATAGTACTTTTTCATTAGATACTAGTTCTTATGTATTAGATACTGATACTTATTTCATCTTCATTCTTCTGTAACTAGTGACACATTTCACATTTTTACCATTGGCTTCTATGGAAATCTTCCCTTCAGATATTAACTATTCAGTTCTGACTAGTATGTGTATAGTATTAATAAGTATTCATTAGATTATTATTAAGTATTCATTAAAGTATTATTAAATACTATTATTTTTCTTTAGGTACTAGTACCTTTTCGATAGATACCAGTAGTTATTCATTAGGCATTAGTACTTATTTATTAGACACTAGTATCTTTTGTAATCATTACTAGCAAAAACTCTTATTATACTAGTCACAACTGATTTTTACTTGTCGTATATTATGACTAGTACTACTATCTAACAATAAGTACTAGTATCTATTTAATAGGTAAAAGTACCTAAAAAAATAAGTACTAGTACCTGATGAACAATTTCTAGTATATAAAAATATATACTAGTCACAATTGGAATACATACTACACTAAACAGAACTGAGCAGTTGATATCTGAATGACAGATCCCCATAGAATTTAATAGAAAAATCCAAAATGTGTTACTAGAAACAATAGAATAGTTACTAGTCACTACTGAAACAAGTACTAATATCTAATGAATAAGTACTAGTATCTTTTTAAAAAGGTACAAGTACCTAAAGAATAAGCACTAGTAGCTAATGAATAAGTACTACTACCTAATGGAATAGATACTAGTAGCTAAAAACTAAGTACTAGTAGCATGAAAATAGATAGTAGTACCTTGTAAGGACTAAATGTTAAAATGGCTTGCCAATGGTCATTCTGACAAGTCATAACAAGACGAGTAAAAAAGCAATTGTGACTAGTGAGAGAATTTTTACTAGTGACAATTACAAAAGAATCTAGAGTTTAATAAGTACTAGTACCTAATAAATAACTACTAGTCTGTAAAAAATATGTACTAGTCACAACTGGAATACATAATAGTCAGAACCGAATAGTTGATATCTGAATGACAGATCCCCATAGAAGTGAATAGCAATCATTTGAAATGTGTTAAATGTTAAAATAGCTTGCCATACAACTATTTCAAATCAATCATTCTCCTGAAAACATCTCTAATGTCCTAAAAGCTCATAATCAACATGCAGTTGAGAGGACAATGCTCTGCCTCACTATCAAAAGGCCATAGTCAAACTGCTAAAAATAATGAGTTATTTTGGGATGAACCATGTGGACAGGTGATAAATGATCTAATTAGGTCTAATGAGGGGGGTCTAATTAGTCACCTTTGAAAAGAGCGCACAAAGCATGCTGGGTAAAAACACAACATCTGCTCGGATGAAAATAACGTTCAACGCATCTCTTACAGAATTGCATAATCGTCCAAGTCTCTCATAAAACTCTCGTAAATTCTCTCGCAGGATATTTTCAACTCAGAACCATTTTATCCTTTTTCTTTTTATCATATCTTTCAGAAAGTACACACGGACTATGAGAAAGATGAACAACAACAATGCATTAAAGCTACAGTGCCTGTACAAACCCAGTTCAAATTCATATCTCAAACATGACATTCAATTTACCTTCACAAAAGTTTCTTAAAATCTGGTAGTATTTTGGTTGTTGACATGTCAAACAGTGACAGCAGTGTCGTAAAACACCCAAAAACTATTTAAAATGACACTAATTCTTGTATAATTACTATGAGTGTCATTCTTTTGAGCTTTATAATTGAGAGACTACATGGATCATTCATTTCTTACACTACAAAATGATTGAAGTGAACTGTAAAAAAGCTCAAATGTGATTATAAATGTTATTCAATTTGGTCAAAATGCTTTAAAAATGTAACCTAAAAAGCCATTATAGTCAAGATTTCTTTTTGATACGAATAGCTTCAGAACTGCACTGATGGTTTATTAGCCAAACACATTTTTGAGGGTTATTGTTTATTAACTAAAACTACTGAAAAACATTTTTGTTAATTAAAATAAAATAAATATGAACTGAAATAAAATATAGTATTTTATTTCAGCTAGTTGCCAAAGCAACATTTTACATTTTTGTTTAGTTTAACTGAAAAATGTAAAACTACATAGACATTAATAATAATAATAAAAAGGTTACATTTAAACGTAAACGTTAAATTTGGTTAAAATGGTTACAAAAAGTAACCTTAAAAGGGTCAAATGAAATTAAACTGAAATTAAATGAAATTAAAACTATACAGACATTTAAATAATGACAAATAATAAACACAAAAATGGCAAAAAATACACAATACAATTACTAAAACTTTAATAAAAAAAAAAACAGAAAATATAAAAATAAAAAAATTCAAAATATTAATAAAAATGTTAATGACGCTGAAATAACAC
This sequence comes from Sinocyclocheilus rhinocerous, assembly GCF_001515625.1. NCBI lineage: Eukaryota > Metazoa > Chordata > Actinopteri > Cypriniformes > Cyprinidae > Sinocyclocheilus > Sinocyclocheilus rhinocerous. The sequence goes on from NW_015657486.1 coordinate 308,737, forward strand.
TTTCATTCTCCAATCTCAAAGTTACACTGAAATTCAACACAAAAATGCAGTTTGTACAGGCTCAAACAATGCAAAGGCATTTTTAAGGAACTCCAGTGATATCAGTGCATATTGAGCAGTGCTTATATGAATGATGAATGAAATATTCCCTGCAGATATATAAAGGTACACGACCCATTTGGGTGGGCAAGTTAAAGTCACACAAACAAACCCTTCCCACCGACATCAGACAGCAACGGCGATCATTGCTTGAACGGCACAGCTAATATAAGACGCTCAGAACACGGTAACAGTCCCTGACGTTATACTGACAAACTGTCAGATTCGACAAAAAAGCATGTATCAAATATGTACACGTGTATATGTGTGTGTCTGTGTGTAGATATATGTGCGTCATGTGTAAGTATAAAAATAATTTAAACGCTTCAAAGATATATCACACTATTAAATGTATGTGTTTATATGTTGACCTCTATATATTGTACTCGACTGAGTTCTTCAAAGCATTACAAGACACGAGAGTAACTAAAGATGCGTACAGACATTTCAAGACACAATCAGAGAGATTCTGCGTTTCTGGATGGAGGAAGACTGCAGATCTGTGGGCTGTTCAATCATCCACAGCGTTAAAAACAGCATCGTCTATGAGTCTCAAGAGCTGTTCACACTGCAGCTAAAATGTCATGAAATACACTACTGTTGTTGTTGTTTTTGGAAGAAATTAATATATTCACTAAGAACACATGAAATCGATCAAAGTGACAGTAAAGACATTTATAATGTTACAAAAGATTTCTATTTCAAATAAATGCTGTTTTTTTTAACTTTCTATTCATCAAAGAAGCCTAAAAATGACAGCTTCTGCAAAAATATTATATTTTCAACATTAATAATAATCAGAAATGTTTGTTGAGCAGCAAATCAGCATATTAGAATGATTTCTGAAGATCATGTGACACTGAAGACTGCAGTAATGATGCTGAAAATTCAGCTTTGATCAAAGGAATAAATCACATTTGACTATATATTCACATAGAAAACTAAATTGTAATAATATTTCACAATTTTACTGTTTTTACTGACATTTTTGAGCTAATAAATGCAGGCATGGTGAGCAGAAGAGACTTATTTCCAAAACATTTTAACTTTAAAACTGTGATTTATATACTATGTGCAAAAAAACAAAACAAAAAAAGATTCAGAATGCACAGATACTTCCGAATGGCTGTAAATGGAGAAAAACAATGGTTATGAAAACGAAAAGCTTGGTTCGTTGCTGTAAAACGCTGTCAGTGTGAACGGCCCTTCAGAGACCGTACGATGGCGTCACGATCTTTGGCTTCCAGATGACACACAAACATGTATCAGAGTCACCGCAGAAACAAATCACAGTTCACAGACCCCGAGGGAATCGCTTGCTCTGGGAAACGTCTCTGAACGTCACAAACCGGCGTCAGATCTGCAAAGAAAGCAATAGCACACACCACCCAGGCTGTGATGGATAACAGCGCTGCGCTCACATCTCCACGGACGGCATAATGAGTGTGTGTTTCTCACAGCTCTCTGGAGACGACTTTAACCTTGAGAGGAGTTTGAGTCGTGATTTATCTGCTACGGGCTCAGAAACATGAGGGCTGTGTTCAGAACAGAGCAGAACATACTACTATTTCTACAGTATGTTTACATGTCCATTTTCTGTGCGTGACCCAATGCATTTGACAAAATGTGCAACTGGAGCACGCTGTATGAAATACTGTAATTGCACTATGCCAGTGTTTCTCAACCTTTTTGACTCCAAGGGCCCTCATTGTCCACAACAATATAAAAAAAAACATAAAGCCCTAGTTTTGTTTCACAAAATGCATTTTGATTTATGTGAACTCCTTAAAATAAAAAAGCATCTGTTTCTGTTTCTGAAAATAAAAAAGCATCTGAAATAAACATAATTAAAGTTTTAAATAATTACATTTCAGGATTGCAGACGTTTTAGGGGCTGAAGTTTCCTGAATTTGCATGACTTTTCCAGTCTTTCCTGATTTACTGGATAAAAATTAAGCATAAGCATCATTTTTACTCACAATTTCTACCCGATAAAATATTTCAGAGCTTGGCATAGCTAGTAAAATGTATATTGATTATAAAAGTGCCTAAGGAGGTTTACGATTTTATTAATTTATATGATTTTTAAGATACAGAAATCACTTTCAAAATGAGGATTTCTCATCCAGGTTTTCAAAGACTGTGGGAACCCTGGTTCAGTGTTAGTGTAATTTTATTTAGTTAACTGATCATTTATATTATATTTTATTATTTAGTCAATAATTTATTCATTTTTTCTATTTTTAATTTTAGTTTTAAAGGTTTTGGTTGTGTGTCATTTTCACTAGTTATTGTTTTTTATATGTCTATATAGATTTATTCATTTTTGCTTCAGTTTTAGTTTTAGTTATTTTAGTACTTCAGGTTAAACTAAATGAAAATGAGAAATTGTGTTTTGGCAATAGCTGAAATAATTAAAAAAAAATTTAAACTTCATTTTATTTTAGTATATGTTTTTTTTTTTATTCCAATTAACAATCTTTAGTTACTTTTGGTTTGAGTTTTAGTTACTCAAAATTTGATTTTTTTTTTTTTTGCTTTAGCTTGTTTAAATGCTTGTTTTGTCTTTTTAAATTATATTTTAAATCATTTAAGTAATTTTGAGGCCCCGGACCCCTGGTTGAGAACCACTGCAAAATGCTCAACTTTATTTCCAGTGTGACAAATGAACTAGAAATGTCAGCCACAATTTTGACTATTTGGATTCATTATTTGATCATTTGACTGCCTTAAATTCACACCTTAGTGCACAAAATTTAATAAAAAATTGCCAACAATCGTATTTATTCAACATCATAACTGGACGCCACTCGCATGCAATTCAAAAAGGACAATTATTTAAAACATTCATCATGAAATAACGCTTGCATTTTAAAAATAGTACTGTATACTGTGTGCAGTATTCTAGTAAAGTAGTATGTCAGTATTCCAATCCAAACACAGCACAGATAATAAACCCGTCTGCAGCCAGAACGCCACGCTCTCAGATCAATGACATAAAAGAGAAACAAAGCAAGATAGGATATGAATCATTGCATATTTCAAGAAGACATCCTATTCATCTTATTCATTCTAAAAGTTAAAACGCACACAGAAGGATCCTCAAATCTCAGCGTTCGCTCTGAGCTCCGCTAATTGCTCTGAAGTTCAAAAGTAGCACACGAGCCGGAGAGCTGAATGTTTTGAAGTGCAGATATTTTATGCATCGCTTGCACAAACATCAGAAACAGCCCCGAAAATCTGCTTACGGATCCATCTACACCGATTTCCCTACGAACGCAACAACTACAGGCTTCCTCCTTTAATCTGTTACATATACAGAGGCCAAACTGATGCTGTTTCAGGCAGAAAACATCAGGAAAACTGTCTGAAAGTGATGCAGTTTAAAAAAGTCAACATGGAAACAAAACTTCTCCATGTTATCCAATGGAATGCACAGATATTGGATGCAGTGCGAATCAAGTAAGCCAATGATTCAGTGACTGATTCATAAAGACAGTCACTTTCTTCGTTTCTGAAAGAATCAGCTGTTTGAACGAATCAAGTAAGCCAATGATTCAGTGACTGATTCATAAAGACAGTCACTTTCTTCGTTTCTGAAAGAATCAGCTGTTTGAACGAATCAAGTAAGCCAATGATTCAGTGACTGATTCATAAAGACAGTCACTTTCTTCGTTTCTGAAAGAATCAGCTGTTTGAACGAATCAAGTAAGCCAATGATTCAGTGACTGATTCATAAAGACAGTCACTTTCTTCGTTTCTGAAAGAATCAGCTGTTTGAACGAATCAAGTAAGCCAATGATTCAGTGACTGATTCATAAAGACAGTCACTTTCTTCGTTTCTGAAAGAATCAGCTGTTTGAACGAATCAAGTAAGCCAATGATTCAGTGACTGATTCATAAAGACAGTCACTTTCTTCGTTTCTGAATGAATCAGTGTTTTTGAATGAATCAAGTGAGCCAATGATTCAGTGACTGATTCATAAAGACAGTCACTTTCTTCGTTTCTGAAAGAATCAGCATGATTAATCTGCAACTGATTAGATTAAACAATTTGAATCACTTGACAGGCCTAGATATGTCATATTATATCTGTAGAGGCATCGCCACTGAAAAACCCATATCGGTCAACCACTAATGTGTGTGTATATACAACTACCACATGCACTGGTCTGAGCCGAGATGCATTCTGGGTAGCCTTGAAAAAGAGCGTTGCAAGAGATAGAGAGAGAGAAAGAGAGCTGTGACAGTGAATGAGGAACAGATTAGAGTAATTTGTATTGATTTCGTCACTCCATCTTCCACATCTCCTCGTCTTTCACTCAGGGTCAGCGAGGACCGTCGTTCCCAGAGAGGTCAAAGGTCTCTCCGGCGGTCAGGAACTCCTCAGCTTGTGTGTGTGTGTGTGTGTGTGTGTGTGTGGACCGAGCTATGAAAAGACACAATTTTCACTTAGTTGAATTCCCTGCCTGAGGCACGATCATGTGAACCATAATTATATTCTCTTGGAATAAAGACATCTGTGTCTGGAGTTTTCACGATGGTGAAGATCAAACGACGGTCCCACGCCATGATTAGCAACTTCAACACCTGAAATGAGCCATAAAAACAATGTGAACCTGCATTCACAGCGCGTACAAATATTTATTAATATCATATAATATATGATTATGATTGTAATTAATAATCATATATATTATTTAGTAAAAGTTTTAGTAATTATTAGCTGTGTTATTTATTTATATATATATATTTTTAAAGATATGTCTATACAGTTTTTGTTTATTTTTATTTCAGTTTTTGTTATTTCGTTTTTTAGCACATCACATTAATGACAACTTCATGAAAATGAGAAATGTTTCTTTGGCGACATACAGTAATAGCTGAAATAATATTTCAGTAAACATTTATTTTATTTTGAATTATATTTTATATATAGTTTTAGTTTACTATAACGACCCTGGTATAGTCAATATTTAATTTAATCCATCCAACATTTCGGATTCTGGAATTCATGATTTTGGAATTAAAATAAATAAATACATATAAGTTTTCTATTTTCTTATAGTCTTCAAACAACACTGGATGGACACCTTAACATGTCAAAATAATGAAAACAAGTATTTTTTTATTTATAATTATTTATAATTTTTATTTTTTTATTTTAATAATTGTTCATTAAATAAAACAACACATTTAAAAAAAATGAAAGATCCATTGATTTACATCAGATCTCGATTCTCACCTTCCGTCCTTTCTCGTTGTCTGGTAAGTAGCAGTGTCGAGGAAATCCGCGTGCGCTGTACTTTTTCCCGGGATTCGGGTGCTCTGTGGTCTGGACAAAACACACACAAAACACACACGGTCACACTTCACACACCGCTCGCTCAATTAGCACACAGCGGAGAGGAAACGCTAACGACGGCCTGAGGCCTGCTGTTATTCAGAGCCGTGAACACGAGATCCGTCGCGCTGAACACATCACAGCTTCACACACAGATCAAAGCCAGACCAGCAGAACAGCATTACTGCAGTGAATGAAGCTTTAGACTCAATCCCTCTCATCTCACAAAACACACACACTCACAGCCTGCGCTGGGAATATTAATGAGCAGATATCATGGGGAAAAGGATTTTCTTGCTCCTTTGAATTAGTTTGATGCACTGTGTTACATATTTGAACATTCACATCCTCATATTATTTATTAGCATCATTATAGCTGTCAGTAGATCATTCACATGTAGAAGTCTAAAAAGTACAATAACAAAAACAGGACTTTTAATTGTCACTGTCAGAAAGACGGTGGAAAATGATCAGGCAAAGCTAAACTGCAACTATTTTTGTGCAAGAATCATTTCCTAATAATATAGTTAACTAAAACAATAAGAAACATTTTTGTATAACTGAACTAAAATAAAATATGAAAATTGTTTAAAAATTGGCTAGTTGCCAATGCAACATTTCTCATTTTCATTTAGTTTAACTTGATGTAGTAAAATAACTAAAACTGAAATATAAAATAATAAAAAACTATATAGACATATTTTGTCAAACTAAAATGAACATGGAAAAAAACTTTAAAAATATTACAAAAAACTATAATATTATCTCAATGATTCTAAAATAACACTGAACTATATTTCTATATCCATAAATACAAAAATGTATCTCTAAAATTAAAATTCTAAACTTGATAAAGTATATAAAATATATACAAATAGAAATGTAATATATGAATAATTGCATATATAAATTACAAATATATTTAATTATTTAATATATAAATATTAATACTTATATGTTTCGATTGTAGTATTCTTAATATAAATAAATATTAATAAATATTTGTGTATTTTTTATTGCCTAACTACTCTCCAAATTACTAAACTACAATTACATTATTAAAACTCCAACTAACTAGAACTACATAGAACTACATTTCTTGGCATGTTGAGGGTGTTAGTGATATTTTTTATCAAGTTAATCTTATGACGTCGGAGCCCAGAAAGTGAGTGGGTGGCTGATCGTGCAAAACTAGTGTGCAAGTACATGAGAGATAATGACCCAGAATGAGCTGCGCCACTGCCCCCATTGAGCAGGAATTCCCCACGCAGCCACTTCCTGTCTCACGGATGGTAAAACATGGTGACCAGAAGCCACAAGCCCACGGGTCATTCTGCAGCAACAGCCTGACATATTAAATATGGGTGCAAAGCCTTTCTCTATGAAAACTGGGCCGCCTGAAGCGAAGAACAAACATTTCAGTTCACACACCTCTTCCTACAAATGGCCTTTTGTGTCCCTCATTAACATCTGTGTAAATAATGATAGTAATATTCATTTTAATAAAAATAAAAAAAATCCAGTAACTATTGTATTGTTTTTTCTTTCTTTATGACAGCATCTTTTACAGCCTGTTGTGTTTCCAACGCCTCCTAGCTGTATTTGCAAACACGCACAATGAAAATAAAATTTAAAAAAAAAAAGGTATTTACTTGGATGTAAAAATGTACTCATTTCTGTACAGAGTTAAGCTGTTTACTTTAAAATAAAATGTAAAATAAAAATAAAAATATTTTAAATAAAATGAATAAAAACCTTTGTGCAGAGTTGAACTATTTTATTGAATGTAAATAAAATAAAAATATCCAATACATTAAAATGATTTCTAATAAGAATAACTTCAAAACTGTCATTTTTATCATTGCTTATATAGTGAAAATTAAGTTATCTTAAAAATATTCAAACTTCAAGACATTTTTTTCTAACAAAGTTTATATTTACTTATTATTTAGAAATGTATTTCTAATCATTTCTGAAGAAATGTTAAAAATGTATTTATTTATTATGCTTATATTAATTTGGAATAATCTGTGGAATTGAATATACCTGTATCCCAGCAGGAATGTCATAGACGATCCGTATAGTCTTGGTGTCAGAGCATCCAGGTAGAGAATGAGGAATCACATTGTACTCCATCTTCCCAGGAGGCTGTGTGCCGGTTTTCTCCCCGTAGATGGCCTTACAGGTGGGACACTGCAGACTGCCATCCTGAGAACAACATCAGACACATTAAACACAACAACAACACCCGAGGAAACTCAGGAGAGCTCGTGATGGATCAGCTGGGACATTCAGAGGCATCGGAGACATGCAGTACAATCGTACCAATATGTGTGTTTATGTTTCATGCTCAGATGCACTTCATTAAAGATGAGCAAAATAATGCAGTACTGACACACTGTGTGGATGCAGCGGCACACAAAAGCAAATATTTTCAGTTACCAACATCATTATTGTACTCTATTCACAGATGTATTTGTCACCCGTGATTCATTTATAATAGTGTTTTCTTTCCTGTAGTTTAAACATTACAGCATGGTGCTTGCAACATCAAAGTCATGGGTTCAATTCCTACACTCTAAAAAAATGCTGGGTTCAGCTTGTTGGGTCATTTTATTGGGTTGTTTTTAATATTTTTACCCAGGTGCTGGGTAGTTTTTCTGCACTCTAAAAAATGCTGGGTTATATTTTAAACCCAAATGCTGGGTTCAGCTTATAGGGTCACTTTATTGGGTTGTTTTTAATATTTTTACCCAGGTGCTGGGTAGTTTTTCTGCACTCTAAAAAATGCTGGGTTATATTTTAAACCCAAATGCTGGGTTCAGCTTGTTGGGTCATTTTATTGGGTTGCTTTTAATATTTTTACCCAGGGGCTGGTTGTTTTTCTGCACTCTAAAAAATGCTGGGTTATATTTTAAACCCAAATGCTGGGTTCAGCTTGTTGGGTCATTTTATTGGGTTGCTTTTAATATTTTTACCCAGGTGCTGGGTAGTTTTTCTGCACTCTAAAAAATGCTGGGTTATATTTTAAACCCAAATGCTGGGTTCAGCTTGTTGGGTCATTTTATTGGGTTGCTTTTAATATTTTTACCCAGGTGCTGGTTGTTTTTCTGCACTCTAAAAAATGCTGGGTTATATTTTAAACCCAAATGCTGGGTTCAGCTTGTTGGGTCATTTTATTGGGTTGCTTTTAATATTTTTACCCAGGGGCTGGTTGTTTTTCTGCACTCTAAAAAATGCTGGGTTATATTTTAAACCCAAATGCTGGGTTCAGCTTGTTGGGTCATTTTATTGGGTTGCTTTTAATATTTTTACCCAGGGGCTGGTTGTTTTTCTGCACTCTAAAAAATGCTGGGTTATATTTTAAACCCAAATGCTGGGTTCAGCTTGTTGGGTCATTTTATTGGGTTGCTTTTAATATTTTTACCCAGGGGCTGGTTGTTTTTCTGCACTCTAAAAAATGCTGGGTTATATTTTAAACCCAAATGCTGGGTTCAGCTTGTTGGGTCATTTTATTGGGTTGCTTTTAATATTTTTACCCAGGTGTTGGGTAGTTTTTCTGCACTCTAAAAAAAACAAACTGATTTTATTCATTATAATACTGAATTTAATTTAATTTGATTTTAAAATATGTTCTCTAATCTCAGTACTGTTTGTTAATGGGCAGGTTATGAAGTCAGTCACAGCACCTTTCAGCTACAAGTGAAACGCGAGGCCACAGTCTAAAGTTTGCAGATCCCCCGGCAAACAGCAGCCCATCACCGGTTCAGATTTCGGCGACGAGAATTAGCACTATTTCGGTGAAAAGTGGTTACAGAGAATGGTTGAATACACTTAAATTAAAATGCTACTTTTAAATGTTATATTTTTATTTCTAAAATGCTTGTTAAATGGTTAAATTGTAAAATTACTTCTGATCAAATGAATTACTGAAACTGAGTTCTTATAATATTAGCACCACAATGAGAAATCACACGAAATCCAAACAGCAGTCGACTGAGGAAAGACAGCTGTCAATCACTGCATTCACGACTGCAGGTAAGCGTAGCTGTAGCCCGAGTGAGAAGAGAGCGCATCTGATAGCTAAATGATCGAGACATACAGCGGGTAAAATAAGTATTGAACCTGTCACCATTTTTCTCAGTAAATATATTTCTAAAGGTGCTGCTGACATGTTAACAAATAAGTTCAGAAATTAAGTTATGTGCCAAGAAATGGAATGACAGGGAAAATGTATTGAACTACTGAAATGTATTTAATACTTTGTACAAAAGCCTTTGTTGGTAATGACAGCTTCAAGATGCCTCCTGCGCATTTTCTTGGCTGTGTTTGGGATCATTGTCTTGCTGAAATGTCCACCCTTGTTACATCTTCTTCATCCTGGTACTGTAGGTGTTGGGACTGAACCAGCTAATATTAATTTCCACTGACTTTCTAATATTCTAATTCCTGATAGATTTCAGCTGGTGTCTTGGCTTTTCTTGCCTTTTTGCACCTCCCTTTCTTCATGTGTTCAATACTTTTTCCCTGTGTCACTTTATTTTATTACACAGAACTTAATTTCTGAACTTATTTGTTTTGTTTTCTTTGTATGTATGGATTACTTGGGTTGTTACCGAGATCTGGTGAAAATTTCAAGTCAACAGCACCTTTAGAAATATATTTATTGAGAAAAATGGTGACGTGTTCAATACTTATTTTACCCGCTGTATGCTTCCTTTAAGTTTCCTTGAGGGAGAGTGGTTTAACAAAGCGCTAAGAAACCGTTTGTGTCTCTAGAACATCTGTGTCGGCGCGCGTTCTTATTGTTATCAGACTGAGGAACAAACTTTCACCCGAGCATGTGGATATTATTGTTTTCTCAACATTAAAACAATATAAACATGATAAACATTGATTACTCAAGTGCATGTATACTGTAATTGGCAGGGCCTGCTTTATTTTTCCATTGGCTCTGCTTGAGATTGAATGTGTTTGTTCTTTTTATGTATATATATATATTTTTTTTAGTTGTTTGTTTTGTTTAAACACTTTTTTAATCAAAAGAAAACCTTGAGATATAACGGAACTTTATTGTAGAACACTGTTGTTTAAAATGCCTAATTATAAGCTTGTTCAGAAATCGTCACAAAAACTAGATTATTCAAAATAACGTCTTTCTCATTAAACCTCATCATATATAAACAAATATTCAAATATCCTTTTTAATGAGCCCAAATATTCAAATACAATATTTTTGAAAAATGCCCATCCCTAATAGAATTTTTATTTTTGGGTGAAATGTCCAAAAGAACCGGTTTGCCGAATTGAATCGGACTTTGCATCATTATTATGTGGTGTAGATGATGAGATATTCAGTCTTCACAATTTTATGTTGAGGGACATTATTATGAAATCATGTAGACGCCAATTAGTAGACGCACAGGCCCAGGCTGTTGATTCACAGTAGAAAATCATACTAAAGAGACAGAACACTAAAGAGACAGAACAGCAACAACAACATACGCTCACACTGACAAGCGCTTGCATGAGAGGGTTATGAGATTACAGCAACTTTAGTTTAAAAGAGTACAAAGACATTTTTACCACTCATAACTTCTGGAGAAAAACTCAGCAGACGCTGGACAAAGATGAAGCTTTCCGAAGTATACTTTGGGCTTAAGATACTCTATTTATACCCAATCATGTTACTGACCTGTTGCCAATTAACCTAATTATCTGCAAATTTTCCTCCCACTTTTTCTTTTTAGTAACTTAATTTTCCAGCCTTTTGTTGCCCCGTCCCAACTTTTGAAAAATGTTGAGGCCATCTAATTCAATTTTTCCCTTAAAATGGTACATGTCCTCAGTTTATATATTTGATATGTTTTACTATGTTCTACTGTTAATATAATATGGATTTATGTGATTTGCAAATCTTTGCATTCTGTTTTTATTTACATTTTACACAGCATCGCAACTATTTTGGGGTAGTATTTTTATGTTTTTTTTAGGGGTTTAGTTTTAGTTAACTATAATAACCTTACAGAGGTTTTCTGTTTTTGCATGAATCTTCAGTGTTTTCCGTAGCGTTGATTTTTGACAAACTGCATGGAAACCAATGTGGGTTAATTCGACTCGCAACACAAAAGATGTACCCAGATTTTTTTTTAACAGGAGGGTTTAAAATCCCATTATTTTTTTATATCCCATTATATAGAGAAAAGAATCTTTAAAACAGACCATAACATGAGTTTTGAGATCGTTATGTGATTAAATGTTCTTCTATTATGTCATTTGCAATGCTTCATAGGATGCATAGTTCGTTCAAATGCACAAGATTTTTCAATACTTTCTGGCTGCAAACAAAATGTCATAAAATTGTGATAAATCCTGAAACTGGTTGGTTTGGTTAAATACTATAAAGAAAATGAAGTAAAATCCCCCTAATGTAAATAAAACAGACTGATATGTGGCTGTGTTCTGACCTTATTGCCGTTGTTGTACATGGCCACCAGACACAGAAGATGGTACATGTGGCCGCACTTTCCCAGTTTGCCGACCAGCTCGGGCTTGATGCCTCTGTAGCTCAGCACTCCCTCGTATCCGGACGCTGTGGCCAGTCGCTCCATGCAGATGGTGCAGTCCTGACGGATATCAACAGTGAGTAACACTGACAGACATCTGCTGCCTCACTCATTAGCTCTGCTAGTAAACAACACAATGCTCGGCTGGTCACATGACGCTCATCAATCACCTCATCAGGAGCCGTCTTGATCTTCTCTGTGTAGTGCCGAACCACGTCCTCTGGGTTTTTACCTGGAAAAACAGACAAAACTAGAATTTAGAATCAGACAGTGCGCTTTAGTCATGTGTTTGTGCAGTATTTAATTTTGATATGTGAACTCTTCCTTAAATCCTTCTTAATTTATGCTTTTTTGTTAAAATCATTCATACTTAGCTTATATGCACGCTAAAAAAACATTTCTTTTCACATTTGTATAGAGTATTTTTTAAATAAAAAATGTACAGAAAAAATCAAATATACAAAAAGAAATTTAAATATAAAATAAAAAAATCAACAACATTCCTATACACCTCTGTACAGAATTAAGCTGTTTACTTCAAAGTTAAAATTAAAAAATAATAAAGTAAAATCTACAAAAAAGAAAACAAAATCTACAAAATAAAATTGTATACACCTTTATACAGAGTTAAGCTGTTTACTTAATAAAACTAAATAAAATAAAATA
>NW_015657486.1:321437-325707 GCF_001515625.1 Sinocyclocheilus rhinocerous
TACTCTTATAGAATTAAGCTGTTTACTCAATTGTAAACAAAATTAAATGTACAAAAATAAAATAAAATATAAATTAAAATAAAAAATAATTTATATACACATTTTATAGAATTAAGCTCTTTACTTGAATGTAAATAAAATTTAATATACAAAAATACAATAAAATATAAATTAAAATAAAATAAAAAAATTAAATCATTTCTATACGCCTTTTATAGAATTTACTCAAATGTAAATAAAATAAAAGGGAGCAAGATATATATAGATATACAGTGGGACAAAAATAAAATAAAATATAAATTAAAATAAAAAATAATTTATATACACATTTTATAGAATTAAGCTCTTTACTTGAATGTAAATAAAATTTAATATACAAAAATACAATAAAATATAAATTAAAATAAAATAAAATAAAAAAATAAAATCATTTCTATACGCCTTTTATAGAATTTACTCAAATGTAAATAAAATAAAAGGGAGCAAGATATATATATAGATATATGTCCCTGCTTTTACTAAAAATCTAATAAACATAAAATTGCAGACAGAAGCTGGTTTGTTTATTAAGCTCCATGTGACTGGAAAACCACAAAAGACAAATCCCAGATTTTAAAGCTCTTAAATTTGTACACCAACAGTGTTAATGCTTTATTTATAACTTTCTTTTTACACCGAATGACGCTAAAGAGAGGCTCTGTCAAATTTAGCAGACAAATGTACTCTTCAAAACACAGAGCTTCAGTGTTTATTTCTCAAAGCGTCTTTACTCTGGTGACCTTTAGCGCATGAACACACACCTGCTGTCTGGACTTTCAATACACTATTGATTTGTGCAGGAACGGAGGTACAAAAACAAATCTATCAGTACGACGTTAAGCAGATCTATGGTAACACGGTTCAGGTGCTGTAATGTAAGAGGAACCTTGTCACTTTCCGTTGTTGCTCGATTCACACAAAGTCTGCTCTGCTCAGATCAGCAAAAAAAGTCAGACAGAGAATCAATCGCTAGACAAACACACACACACACACACACACACACACAGAGACACACACACACACAGACACACAGATAGACACACACACACACAGACACACAGATAGACACACACACACACAGACACACAGATAGACACACACACACACAGACACACAGATAGACACACACACACACAGACACACAGATAGACACACACACACACAGACACACAGATAGACACACACACACACAGACACACAGATAGACACACACACACACAGACACACAGATAGACACACACACACACAGACACACACAGACAGGCAGACACACACACACACCTTTGCGGAGGTGCTTTTTCTTGGTCTTGCGTCGGATGCTGTTGATTCCTGGCACAGGTTTCAGGTCGCTCTTGCTGATCGGCGGTGGATGCAGGATCGGTTTAGGAGCCCGAGTCAAACACACGGGGAGCCCAGCAGCACACATGAGGATACCAGTCATTCCTGACACAAAGACACTAATATAAGCTTAAGCTGTAGATCATGGCACTGTAAGGCCAAGGTCATGGGTTCAATTCCTGGGAAATGCATGAACTGATAAATTGTATTGGATAAAAAGCATCTGCCAAATGCATTAATGTAAATAACATAACTGTTTCTTAATTAAAGTCTTTTTGTTCAAATCATTCGTTGGTACATAGTTTAACTGGTCTTTTCATGAAAATAAAATAAAATAAAATAAAATAAAATAAAATAAAAAATATAAAAATAAGTATCGCTTTTTATTTCTCCTCTTTCCTACTACTTTCACTTCTACGTTTCACTTCTGTTTAAGTTTTTATAACCATTTCTTACTATGTGGCAGTAAGTTGTTGTTTTTTATGTGTGTTTGGCTCAGTGTTATTTTTTAGGATTACTGATAAACTACTGTCATTTGATTTGTATTATTTGTATTTGTTATTTATTTTAATTTTAGTTAAATTATGTCTGAATTGATTCTGTCTGTATAGGTCTTTTATTAAGTTTTTAGTTTTATTTAATTGGAGTTATTTTAATACTTCAACAAACTAAATGGAAATGAAATAATATATATATATTGATTTTATAAATGTATGTATATATACAGCATATACTGTATGTATGTGTGTGTGGTTGTACATACACATATATGTAGTTGTTTTTTTGGTGTTTGGCTTAGTGTTATGTTAGAATCATTATTATACTCTTATACCTTTTGTTCTTTAATATTTTGAATTGTTTTTAGCTTTATTTTTAGTTTTTCATTTAAATGTTAAGTTTTGAAATTTTGTTGTATGCATTTGTCATTTTTATTTAATTTATCTTTATTTTTAAAATGTGTATAAGTAGTATTTATAAAGTTTTAGCTTTTAGTTTTGGATGTTTTTAGTTGTTTTAATACTACAATTGATTGCTTCTGTTGTCCTCATTTGTAAGTCGCTTTGGATAAAAGAGTCTGAAAATGACTAAATAAAATAAAATAAAATAAAATAAAATAAAATAATCACTGATATACAACTTTGGACACATTTAAGCTGTATACTTGCATGTTAAAATAAAACAATAAAAAAATGATTTCTATACACTTTTGTACAAAGTTAAGCTATTTACTTGCCAAATAAAACTTACATTAATTCTTAATCCTAAATTCCTAATTATGTCTACATTATGTCTTTTTATTAAAATGATTCGTTGGTATTTAGTTTACTTGCATATTAAATTACAATATAAACATAATAAATAAACAAATAAATAATCACTGACATATATCTTTGTACACAGTTAAGCTGTTTCCTTGCATGTCAAAATAAAACAATAAAAATTGTTTCTTTACACTTTTGTACAGAGTTAAGCTGTTTACTTGCAAAATAAAATATATGTTAATTCTTAATTCTAAATTATTAACTTGTTTTTTTTGTTGTTAAAAACTTGAATTATTACCTGTAGTTTGCTTGTATATTAAAAAAAAACACATTTCTATAAACTTCTGTACAGAATTAAGCTGTAAACACAAAATAAATGTAGTCTGTCATGCCAATAAAGTTCTTTACACTGAAGTGAATTAGATTTTGTGGTGTAGTACCTGCTAATGCAGGATGGACCGGTCCTGACCCAGTGAGATTCTTCACAGGAAGTGCAAGAACCCTAAAGATGACAGGAAACAGACAATGATCCATATGAACTGAATCACTTACAGCTTATAAACTGTAAGAGACCATCCAAACCTCTGATGAGGAGAAATAAACGTCCCAAAACAGTTAATCAAGACTCTAGCACACCCTAAAACTCACAACCTTCCTCATCTGCTGAAGCCAGTGGAACCGTCCAATCAAATGAAGCTCTTATCGAACCAATCAGCATCCAGTGACAAACACTAAAGCCTGATCACACACGTAAACAAAGCTGAAGTTACATCCGCCAGCGTCATTAAAGCTCATCAGATCACACGAGGAACAAAAACAAATTAATAAAGGACAGAAAATGAGACTCGTGCAGTAATCTCACGTCTGGAGAATCACATTGTTCACTTAAACGTCCCGCTTAATTCAGACCTGAGAGCTTCAGCCACAGATCCTATCAGTGTGAACAAGAGAAATGAAACCAGATGATGATGATGATAATAGATGCTGCATTGTAGTACATTATTAGAAAGTGAAACTTTTTTTTATTATTATTATTATTGCCTAAAGAAAATGTGATTCTAGTATGCGGGGTTATTTATTATAGTGCTGTATTATAATTAATTGAAACTAAAACCATTAAAAAAAAACTTGAAATAATCTTAAAATCTTAACTGAAATAAAATATAAAACATTAAATATAAAAACTAGTTGCCAAGGCAACATTTGTCATTTTTATTAGTTTAACTTGTATAAAACTGAAATATTTTTTTTAAATACTGTAAAAAAAAAAATAAAAAAAGAGACAAAAAAAAAACACACAACAAAATGACTAAAATATTACAGAAAATTAAAATGAACAAAAAATATAAAAATAAAAACAAAATATTAATAAAAACTATAATGGTATGTCAAATTATACTAAAATAGCACCACTAAGAGGATGTTGTTGGTTGCCTAGGTGTTGTTATGTGGTTGCTAGGTGCATTAGTATGCTAATTATTTATGATAAAATAAAATAAAATAAAAAATAAATAATACATAAATAATCAAACAAATAATAAGAATAAATAAATAAATAGAAAGAATCAAGGAAAAAGAATAATAAAAAATCATACAAAATATAAATATAAAACATTCAGAAATAATAATAA
>NW_015657486.1:325897-338049 GCF_001515625.1 Sinocyclocheilus rhinocerous
AAATAATAAATCCAAACAATCGATCAATCAATCAAGAAGACAGAATGCTACAATAAAAATTGTAATAATAAGAATCAAATAATAAATACATATAAAAATAATTATTTTAAATTAAAAATAATGTATGAAATAATTTCTATACAACTTTGCACAGTTAATCTGTCTAAAATGAAACAAAAATAAAAGCATTTCCATACACCTTCACTCAGAGTTAAGCTGTTTTTGCATGGAGTGAAACAGAGCGTCTCGCATCGATACGGATCAGGAAACGATTACGCTTGGCTCGTATCATGTTTTATCTCATATTTCTCATGCAGCGAGTCAAAGCCCTGCTACTGATGGAGCCACGAAAGCGAGATCCTACCGTCTGTCCTCGTCTGAGTCTCCATCCGTCTCCATCATCTCTCCTGATCTCAGTAAACTCCAAACACACACACAACACAAACTTCCTCCTCTGATCACACACACACACTCACACACACTCACACCAGCTGCGACAGGAAGTCAAACAGGAAGTCAGAGTCAGTTTTAGAGATTATTTGAACTCTGTTATTGTTCAGTGACTTCAGACTCATGTTTACATGCGCTTACTGAAGGAAACGAGCCAAAAACAAGATAACACTGAATCTGCCTCACATACCGTTATTAAAGTACTGTACCATGGTCACATGGTAATATATCATGATTCTGGCCAGCATGTTTCTATATGATTATCACAGAGATATATCTGAATTACACCATATACTGTAACTCGTGAATCATACACAGGTCTATATTCGTAATAAAAGAGATGTCATGATAGCAATAAACTACAAATCCAAATTGAATCATACTGCTCAATAAAATAAAATAAAATAATTCTGGTCAACTGACCTATGGATTATGATGAATAATGAAGATGTCTGAAATGTACATCTGATTTATAGAATTATGACATAATTCAATGAATTGTAAAATAAAATAAAATGACTCTGCTCAATTGGCCTACAGGTTATGATCAATAATGAAAATGTACATCTGATTTACAGATTTATGACAAAATTCAATGAATTGTAAAATTAAAATAAAATAATGATTCTGCTTAATTGGCCTATAGGTTATAATGAATCATAAAGATGTTTGCAATGTTCATCTAATTTATGGAATTATTACGCAATGCAATAAATTATAATAATTTTAAAACAAATAAAATGACAGATTTTGTCATTTTGAAGGGTATTTTTCTCTTCAAAAAAAATTTACTCTATGCATCTAAATTTGCGACATAAAATAAATGCACAGATCAGCGACAAAAAATTATAGTAATTTAACCTCCAAACAGTTCAGATGTATTAAATCTCACAAATGTTAATGTTCAGATGAAAAGTGAAGATTAATAAGAGCATAACTCTTGAGTTGCAGTGAGATTTAACTATGGGATTATGGTGTAAACTGCAGATATTGTAGCACAGTAAGTGTGTGTAACAGGTCTGTCTCTGCCTGTTGGGGGGCATCAGAATCTGTCAGACTCTGCCCTCTAGTGGTGGTGCTAAAATTACATGTAATGTGGTCAGACTTAGTAGAGCAATACACAGCTCCTTCTGTATTGACACAGAAATGTCTTTAAAAAAAAATATTTTTTTTTCTTTTGATACTCCTATGGATATAATATATAAATTGTCTTTACCTGCTGTAGAGACGTATGTGCAATAAAGATCTGCTTTATCAATGCATGAGTGAACTATCAGAAGGAATCAAACTGAATCACAAATCAAATCAAATCAAAAAATAAAATAAAAAATTACATGTAATGTGGTCAGACTTAGTAGAGCAATACACAGCTCCTTCTGTATTGACACAGAAATGTGTTTAAAAAATATATTTTTTTTTTTTCTTTTGATACTCCTATGGATATAAGATATAAATTGTCTTTACCTGCTGTAGAGACGTATGTGCAATAAAGATCTGCTTTATCAATGCATGAGTGAACTATCAGAAGGAATCAAACTGAATCACAAATCAAATCAAATCAAAAAATAAAATAAAACAAAATAAAATATTTAAAAATATAACATACAAAATACAATACAATCTAAAATAAATAAAATAAAAATATATAAAACATTAAATTAAATTAAATTAAAAAGTAAATAAATAGCCCATGGCTCAGTAAAAAGGGCCAAAACTGTTTTATACAGATATTTACCGTAAACTTGTTAACCAGCCAATTGTTAGCTGAAACTCACTATATAAGTGGTAGGAAATAAAAAAATGTAATTGCATTAATATGAAAACCACAGCATCTATGACAGATCTTCACTGAAGCTGTTCTCACTTTCTAGTTTGTTCATGTCATAATTCATGTCATAACACTGATGTTTTGTGCATGTGTGATGCTTGTTTACACCACGCTATCTGCTGGAGTGTGTTTGTGTTTATGCACATGCACAGGTAGTGTGATACACGTGTGTGTGTGTGTGTGTGTGTGTGTGTGTGTGTGTGTGTGTGTGTGTTAACCACACTCATCCTGTGTGTGTGAACCGCTCGCCTGGGAACAAAGCGAACTCATCTGTCTTCACAATCTCTCTCTTTCTGTGTCTGTTCGTCTCTGCTCTGCTCTCTGTGTTTCTGCTGAAGTGTGTTTGTGGTTTCAGAAAACATCTCCACTTCACATTTACTAGGATTTACACCCCTTCATTAAGTGCTTTACTCTGTCTGTGTGTGTGTGTGTGTGTGTGTGTGTGTGTCTTGAGGCTCCGTTTTGCCTTGATCCATTATTCATCTTTTCCCCTGGTTTAACTTGACCAGAGACGCTCTCAAACAATGATTTTCACACGCTCACAGGAAAGGACAAGATTTATAGATGCATTACAGCATCACCGTGTGTGTGTGTGTGTGTGTGCGTGTGTTTGACTGATTCAGTGTCACAGCGCAAAAGGACACTATTGATTATGTCCCTGTTCAAGCTGATCAATATCTACAAAATTGAAAGCATCAATAAACAAAGATGAGAATGATGCAATGAAGTGCAAATGGGTCAAAATAAAGATCAATCCTATATACAGTGCATTTATAACAATAGACAGAACAATGGATAGATAGAACAATAGAACAATAGATAGATAGATAGATAGATAGATAGAATTATTAAAAGAAGCTGACCATGAGTTATGAATGTTAAAGGGGACCTATTATACAAAATTTAGTTTGGACATAAATGTGTGATGGCAGTGTGTGTACACAACCACCCTATAATGACAAAATCCTCCCCCTCCTTTTTTTTTAATCCCCATAAATAATAAGCAGTGTCTCCCAATGGCCTGTTTTTAGCATTGGTGCTAATGTGACGTCACATTAGCCACAGGCCCCGCCCACGGATTTTTCACTGCAGTTTGAACATAGAACCGCCCTGAGCGAGTTCACAGCGAGTTGTACACCGTCCGCCATTGCTGCACTGACGAGAATGTCTCCCAAGCGTTTTAGGTGTTCTGTAGCTGGATGTTTTAATCCACATAGCGCTCTCCATTTACTCCCGAAATCTCAGCCGCTGAAGACGAGGTGGATTAATTTTGTTTTAGAAGAAAATGCTCCCTCAACTCTACAGAAATTAGTTTATGTCTGCGCGAATCATTTTACACCGGACTGCTTTGTGAATGAGGGTCAGTATAAAGCAGGTTTTGCACAAAAGTTGCTCCTGAAGGATGGAGCAGTGCCAACTGTTCGTGATCCAGCTAACGTTACGCCATCTAGAAGTAGTAAGTATCACATGTTTGTTTTCCATATTGCCTTCCTGAAAGAGCTTCTTGGCACTCTGTAAGGCTGATGTTGCTAAAGCTACCAATGTCTGTCTGTTTTCACTGATGCTGCCTTCACGTGCTACCAGAATGATCGTGAATAGGAATGTGGTAGTTAAAAATGGCATATGAAAGCAATGTGAAATCGACTGCTTGAATTTGTCAAGCTCATAATCATATGTGGGACTTATAAAGTTCGTGTTAGCACGCAATGGCACCATGAGACCAGTTATGTTGTTATTTTTATCGTGCCGTGCTCCCCGTCTGTGTAATTCAGAAATAATCTGGCAGGGTGCAGAATTCGGCATGACACCGGTTCGAACATATATGGCTGAACACCGCTACTAGCAGTTTCTGACATTTTCAGTGCGTGAGAGTGTTTTGTTATTGCTGGCATGATGCCGGTGCGCGAGCTCTAGAATCTCCACCCTCTTCTGAAAGGGGAGGCGGGAGCACCACCTCGTTTTCATTTAAAGGGACGATCACAAAAAAACAGCGCGTTTTGGCTCATACTCATATTGGCAATTTCAACAAGCTATAAAAAATTAACTGTAGGGTATTTTGAGCTAAAATTTCACATACACACTCCGGGGACATCAGAGACTTATTTTACATCTTGTAAAAAGGGGCATAATAGGTCACCTTTAAAGTTTCTTTTTACAAATCCAGTATCAAACCATGAACTAATATACCATTTTAATAAAACTGTATAATACCAGAACAGGATTTTTTCCAGTTTATTGAATCAGTTCACTGAAATGAACCATTCGAATGAACCGATAAGCTCAAATTAATCAGAGTTCTCAACACTACTTAAAGGGACAGTTCACCCAGAAATTACCATTCTGTCATCAATAACTCACCCTGAAGTTGTTACAAACCTGTAGGAGTTTCTTTCTTCTGCTGAACATAGATATTTTAAAGAATGTGGGTAACCGAACAATTTGGTATGGAAAAAAAAAACATGATGGAAGTCAATAGCTACCGTCAACTGTTTGGTTACCCACATTCTTCAAAATATCCTTTTGTGTTGAACAGAAGAAAGAAAATGAAACATACTTTGATATGTACCAAGATACTTAAAGGGTTAGTTCACCCAAAAATTAAAATTAGCCCATGTTTTACTCACCCTCAAGGCTACTGTTCGGACTTTCTTGCTTACTGCTCCGTGCTTTGCTCCCTATTTATGTACTTTTCTCATATTTTTCTAAGATTTTAACTTCAGCAGATCAGCACAGTGCTCAAACAACACATTTTTGGCACAAACACTAAACTGAAAACTTTTCGGGACTAGAATAATACTATGAAAAAGAAGACTCTTTGCCTCCCACTGCCAGCAGCTTACATTCAAACAGACGAGAAAGAAAATACCTCTTGTGGAATCTACTTGCTGCATGAACTGCCACGGACTTCTACAAAGGATTGCGGTTCTTGAAACAAAGTTACTTGCTGGACTTCCAAAACAGGCGTAACACACAGCAGACCGTCGTCACGGACCCCCTCAGCATACAGCCGGTGCGTCCCATGAATCTAGTGAATCTCAACAGTTTATACCAAGTGTAGAGGAATCTCAACAGTTAATACCAAGTGTAGAGGAACAAGCCGAAACTGACCAACACACTAATCGATGGCACAAACAGGGAGCGAGACCCAAAGGCGCTCGAGACATCAGATTGTCACGAGTATCTCGTATTGTTGCCGTAGCATCCAGATACCGCTATGACAAGGCTTGCAAACACTGGTATTCTACCACCCCCTGTACACCTTGAGAACAGATTTGAAGCATTAATGAATGTGGGTGAAGAATCCCCAAATGTGATTGAACATGGATCGTATCAGCCAGCAGCTAACATCGCTACTAACAGGCGCTCAAGGTCAAACAGACAGCGGCATTCAGCTCAGAGCGCAGCCGAGCCCAGGACTCTGTTAGTGGGCGACTCCATTATCAGAAACATCAGTAGCAGAAATCTTTACTTTCATGAGTGTTTGCAGGACTGTTAGGAGAGGTGGAGGTGTAGCTGCTCTATTTAAAGATGTCTATGAATGCAAGCAAGTGTCATTTGGTCAGTACTTGTCTTTTGAATATCTAGGGATTGTGTTGAAAGGTGCTCCACGCATTCTGTTTATCATTACTTACAGGCCTCCAAAATACTCTCCAGCCTTTGTTGAAGAGTTCACAGAACTGTTATCAATTATTTCCTCAGAGTTTGACTGTTTTGCTATTGCAGGGGATTTTAATATTCACATAGATAATGCAGAAATCAAAACTCAAAAAAGAAATTATAACTGTTTTAAACACTTTTGTCCTGATTCAGCATGTGCATGGACCCACACACAATCGTGGACACACTCTAGATGTAATCATCAATAGAGGTCTAAACATTTCATCCATTGTTATTAAGGATGTAGCACTATCTGATCACTTCTGTATTTTCTTTGAGAGACGGGAAAACTGGGTCGTGCTTTCTGGGATGGTAATCTAATGGTTCAGGTCATACTTAGAAGGGAGAGGTTATTATATGAGTATAGGAGAGCATAAGTCTAAGTGGACGTCCATGACATGAGTCCCACAACGCTCAATTCTTGCACCACTCTTGTTTAGCCTGTATATGCTCTGGGATCCACACTCGCTTAATCTTCTTAATCACTTTCAATTTATTTAAATTTTGCAACAGAGCAAACAACAATCAGTCAACTGTATGAAATAAGATGATGTACAGGTCTGGGGGCGGGGGCAAGTGCGTTTCCTGCTTTAAAATATTTTAATTGCATTATTTTTCATAACTAATTCATTACGTTAACATATTAACCCTTAAATGCATGAATGTTTTGCCAATCATTATTACATATTCTGGTCTTTAGCGACCCGGACAAATACAGTTTACAATAGTTTACAGTTTACAAATACAGTTTTAACTGCTGCAATAGCAAAAAACTCTCTTGATATTTTAAGAACAATTACAGAAGAATAGAATAAAGCATATTTCGTTACCTTTTGAAAAGAGTTCAATTTGAGCAGATGATTTTACCATCGCTGTCATCGTCAGAGCACACTTCCACAGTACATTCAGCATCTTGCTCATATTTGCGATCTTAACCATATTCACAAAACTATTGTTTTCAATAACTTCAAAATCAATATTTTAATTACAGGCAGCTTATTCACCACCATCAAATGACAGTGACATTTATATTTTATTGCGTACAGTAATTGCTTTACAGTAAAGCCATTCAAACCAGTTAAATTTTTGCTGATGATATTCTTTTGTTTTATGCCCGTGGTAATTATGTGTGAAACATCTAACCTCGAGGAATATAGAGGTATTGCACGTATTGAGTCATCAGATATGTAAATATAGTTGCGCAGGAAAAATATACTTGCACATTTACAGACCTCGGGTCTCTAGTGACGCTATACACTTTTTACAAAAAATTAATCAGAAAACAGGCATTCTTTCATATTTTATTATTTTTTTCTTGTTATATTGTTTATAATGAATAGATTGAGGAATACTAAGAAAGCTGATGTCTAACTTTAAAAAATGAGGGAGGGAGAGGGTAGTGAATGATGTCCCGGGTCGCTAAAGACCGGATGTATGCATTTAAGGGTTAAGAAAGAGAAAAGACGTTCTGGAACACATGTGGAAAACAGCAGAAATAGTGTCACATGATCTCAAATCATCTCTTACCCAGGAGGGACAGAGCCTCGGCTGGCCGTCACCGTGATCCTCTGTGTTCCCGGCCGGTTCAGATTGTTCTGTCCGTTAATAGTAAGCGCGTGTTTGGACGGCAGCGTCACGATTGCAGGAGCGCATGGGAAATTCACCCCGTTCATCTCCACCTTCCCGCCTCCTCCTCCTCCGCCTCCCACTGATATGTTGTTATGGTGTCCCCTGGCAACGGTCGTCGCGGGCGACCAGAGGGAGGAGCCAGCGAAGGTGTTGCTCTGCCTGACGACGCCGGTGGCTCCACCCCCGGTCCCGTACAGCTTCCGCCTCTGCTGCAGCGCCAGGATGGCGTTAGACGCGGCCCGCGTGCTGTGGACCAGCATGCACTGCTGACAGGTGCAAGGCGTTCCCGAGCTGGTGCCCACCGGCCAGGACTGGGATTTGGGGATGGATCCAGCGATGAGAGGGTACGCCAGGTCCATCCGTCGGCAGATGCGCCGCTTCCTCTGGCTCTGCCGGTTGGTTTGGGACATCCCGTCGAAGTCCACCACATAGCTGAAGCCCAGAGAGCTCAGGTCCAGCCAGGGGTGCTGCTTCTCGTAGGCGTTCTGGATGCTGACGCACAGCTCCATGTCGTACGGCGTCCAGGAGCCGCAGTCGTTCTCCCATTCCCACACGATGCCCTTGCCTGGAGCAGAGGACGGGTCGTAGAAATTGCGCTGCACGGGACGCATTGTGCCTGTTGCAAGAGAGAGAGAGAGAGAGAGAGAGAGGACTAATAAAGAAACAATACACAGCAAAAAAAAAATGTCTTTGTTCCTTTTCATTTCTGAAAAGTTGTGCATGGTGCAAAACTAAGTAATGTTCATTTACATTTTTATGCATTTGGTACATCATGCTTTTATCCAAACTGATTTACGTTGCATTAAAGTTAAAAGAAAAGTTGCATGGTGCAAAACTAAGTAACGTTCATTTACATTTTTATGCATTTGGTGCATCGTGCTTTTATCCACATAAGTGACTTACGTCGCATTAAAGGGGTCATATGATGCGATTTCAATTTTTCCTTTCTCTTTGGAGTGTTACAAGCTCTTGGTGCATAAAGAAGATCTGTAAAGTTGCTTTTTATTATTAATTAAAACAATATTTCCAAGAAAATGGATTCCATTTTAAGCATTTCAATTAGAGAGAAAAAAATCAGCATTGCGTAGTTCATTTTTCTTTATAATCCACTTATTCATTGAAATATTGTGATAAAAGAAAACCAACTAATTGCATTTACATCTTTA
This sequence comes from Sinocyclocheilus rhinocerous, assembly GCF_001515625.1. NCBI lineage: Eukaryota > Metazoa > Chordata > Actinopteri > Cypriniformes > Cyprinidae > Sinocyclocheilus > Sinocyclocheilus rhinocerous. The sequence continues at coordinate 334,628 of NW_015657486.1, forward strand.
CAAATGTGAGTTTATTATTATATCTAACAAATTAGGGTCAGAAAAATAAACTTGAAGGGAAACCAAGACTCTTTTTCTGACCCCACTGGCAGATATTTTTTTCTTGTTTTAAGCAAAAACTCACTTCATTTTGATAATTTTTTTCAGAAAAAAAAAACTTAATATCTTGAGTCATTTTGCTTTTCAAGTAAATGTGTATTGATTTAGGAATGTTCTGATATTTGATGCATAAGATGCAAGTAAGATGCATAACTTTAATGCAACATAAGTCACTTTGGATAAAAGTGTAATGCGCCAAATGCATAAAAACGTAACGTAACGTAACGATCTTGTTCGTAAACGATCTTGTTCATGCACCATGACACTGCAGATTTAAAGCGAGAATCACCCAAAGTTTGTGCAATTAAAAACTGAAATAATAGTTCCACTGAATCCTAAGATAATAGACAGTCGCTTTCTCAGATGAGCATTCGATGTGAAGCTCCAGACGGGATGTGACGGGAGGAAGATGGATGGAGGAAGAGGAAGAGGAGAGGTGAAGGAGAGCAGCACTGCTCTGTTTTACGGCTCATTAAAGAGCAATTACAGTCACACACATGAGCTCATCCACACACACACACACACACACACACACACGACTGACCTTGAGTTTCCACAGCCCAGCCCTGACTTCCCCAGCCGAGGCGGATCGTAGCTTTATTACTGACCCCAGTTCAGACCGCAAAGTGTCACATCCTTAAACTCAATCTGAAGCGTTTCGTTAAAACGGCCAATCTTTAACCAACAACCTTCCATATTCTCCCAGTTCCTCAAAGTATTGCTGCTGGTTAGGTTACAGGTGAAGTTTCGTATGCTTGTTCTCTACGGCATGAACATTTTCTACAAAAACAATGTGTTTATATGACTAAAGATCAATTACTGCTGCATTACAAGCTCTTAATGCAGTTTTCCATGTGAGATTACCGGAGCACATCTATAAAAGCATAATATATTCTGATCAAACTCTTCAAAACATTAACTCTGATTATTTACACAGTGACAAATGAACGGGATGGGAATAAAAGAGTTCAAATGAGTTGTGATAAATTGTGAATATATTATTATACTGATTTTCATAATTTTATTAAACAGTAGGGAAAGCATCACTGAATTTATCAAATTTATTGCTAACAATATACCTGGAGAGATGAGGAGAAATAGGAGTCTGTTACAAGCTGTTACCTAAAAATACTTTGATTACCAGTAAATTAAAACAATATTTCTTAGCATTTCAATTAAACAGAGAGAAAAAAAAAAGAATATTTCTCGAAAAATGTTTCTTTAAAATATGACAACAACAAAAAACCTGTGTACAATGATTTACAAATCCACCAGTTTATTGTGATGTGTGATCAGTTATTAACATCTTTAAAAGTGTGAGTTTATTATTTTATTGTATAAATTAATCCATACTTAGATTCTGTTTAAAGAATTTCAATTCAAGGAGAAAAAAAATCTGAATATTTCTTTTAAAAAAGTCTTTAAAAAAAATTAGATAAATTAACATCCTGTCAAATCAAAGTAGTAAAATCATTTAAAATCCATCCATTTTTTGTGATATTGTGATAAAAGACAACCAACTAATGTGATTAATCATTAACATCTTTAAAAAAAAAAGTGAGTTCATTATATATATTATATATTTTATAAATTGTCCCATTATTAGATCCCATTTGAAGCATTTCAAGAAAAAAATACTAGAATTTTTCATGAAAAATATTTTTCCAAAAATGTGCATCCTATCAAATCAAGGTAGTAAAACTATTTAAAATCCACCCATTCATTGTGATATTGTGATAACTAATGTTTAAATGTTAAAAAATGTGAGTTTATTATTGTATCTTATAAATGAACCCATAAATGAAGGGAGATGAAAATGTGCTGTGTAACACGAATTACAGTCGACAGTTCTGGAGATTTGGGTCTTTGCTCATTTCCTGGATCTGCATGATAATATCTGCCCTCAGGCCTGATGGAGATGACCAGCCAGTCTGACTTGCTCAGGCTCAGTGTGACGTACAGCAAGGACATGTGTGTGAAAACACGCTAAAACGTGTACATACACACCATATAACATACAAAAAGATGCAAAGAAGTGTAAATCTGACGAGGTTTTACACTATTAAGAATATATAGTGATACACACACACACATATACATGGGTCAAAGACCAAAAAGGGTTTAAGCATAAAAACAATAAGTGTAATACTGCTTTAAATTGTTGTTTTTCCCCCAATTTTTTTTTTTTTATTCTGTTTAATTTAATTGCAATTTTGTTTTTGTTTTTCTGAGCAAAAAATAAATATCATACATTTCCCCCTGATTTACAGAAGAGACCCACTAAAATGTCATTCAGTGTAACAATCTTGTCAGGCATATTTATTTAAAAAATCAATTTATGACATATTAAAAGACTAATTACTTTCACCCCAAATACTAATTAGTTGTAATTTTACATTTTTAAAATGTGTCTCTATCCTAGGTTTTGCCCATTGGTCAGTAAGATTTTTTTTTTACTCATTTAAAACACAATCAAATTTAATATGCTCCCTTACTCTTTTATATATTTTAATATGTACACGTCAGAATAAGCATGTTGTTTGAATGTTTACATAAATATTGTGATACACTGAATCACAATGTAACATTATTTCAACCAAATTTTGACATTTTATTCTCCAAAAACGTATTTGAAACCTTAAAAGTAGACACTTTACTTACATTCAATGTGCTTTCTATGGACATAAAATCACTTTTGTAAATTTCTTTTGATGCGGACATCTTAACGTCTTTGACTCATATATAAATAATACTACAACAGTATGTTCTGTTCTCAGACTTCCACTGAGATCAACACTTGAACACAGAGTTAAGGAAAACACACACACACACACACACACACACACAGTTTCTCCATGTCCTTCCTGTATGCGTTGGTCACATCCTGCCGGATCCTCCGATGATTTTCTCCTCATCTGTCCTCTTCTCTGAACCCAAACCTCACACTTTCCCTCACACTGGTTTCCGCTCTCTCTTCCTGTCAGTCTGTCTGGACCGCGGGGCGTTTTCTCTCAAAGCATCAGACTTTTGACAAACAACATGAAGTCTGGACCAGTTAGCAGCTTATTCTGATCATTTACACATTATATATTATATTATATTATATTATATATTAACACTATCTCTTATTTTAATTCACCACTTCAACAATTGAAAACCTGCATATATGTGACCCTGGAGCACAAAAGCAGTGTTAAGTCGCTGGGGTATATTTGTAGCAATAGCCAACAATACATTGTATGGGTCAAAATTATCCAGTTTTCTTTTATGCCAAAAATCATTAGGATATTAAGTAAAGATCATGTTCCATGAAGATATTTTGT
>NW_015657486.1:338486-364271 GCF_001515625.1 Sinocyclocheilus rhinocerous
ATGCATTGCTAAGAACTTAATTTGAACAACTTTAAAGATGATTTTCTCAATATTTAGATTTTTTTGCACCCTCAGATTCCAGATTTTCAAATAGTTGTATCTCAGCCAAATATTGTCCTATCCTAACAAACCATACATCAATGGAAAGCTTTATCAATGGAAATATTTATTCAGCTTTCAGATGATGTATAGATATCAATTTCGAAAAATTGACCCTTATGACTGGTTTTGTGGTCCAGGGTCACATACACAGTGTCTTCAAATATTGTTGTATTATAATATTTTTCTTCAAATATTTTATATATGAAAAAAAATTATATTTAAAAAAAAACAAAAAACATTTTTTAAATATATTTTTTATACATTTATAAATTTCTCTAGTTATTCCAAGCCCCCAAAAATACTGAGAGTAAAAACTGAGAGCAAAAAATATATTTTTTAGATTCCTTATTAATCACTAACGACTGGAATATTGTTGTAAACGATGGTGGGCCTTCAGAAAGGTTTAGAACAACTGCTGTTTCAATATAGACACAGATACATTACATGCCATTGCAACAGATACACACATTGGCTTCACTGCACTAGTGTGAATCTTGTGAGGCTGCTAGTTAGCAGAGAGTTACTGCAGAGCTTGCAGTTTAGCTGCAACACAAAAAGACTTAAAAGACTGTAGCTGTAAGGCATAACAGCAGAACACACACACACACACACACACACACAGACGCATCGTGATCGTCTGTGCCAAAGGAAGCTGGTACAACAAAGTGTCCGCTGCCCCTGTGAACGCCCAGCATGTGAGCGTCAGCGCCTGTTATGCCCACTTCACTAAACACACACACACACACACACACACATACTGTATGATGTACTACTGTAAACTCAGAGGTACAGTAGATGCTTTGCAGTGTTTCAGATAAGACCACTGTATTTCCTGCAAGAGAAAACCAAAGCGCATTCTCACACACGCTCATGCACGTATTCGGTGGAAAACCCCGTCATAAACCAGAGCACTTCAACACCTCCACTTTTCTCACACGCTATCTGTGGGCGGAGCCTCCAATCAAACTATCTGGGGGCGGAGCTTGTCATTTAGCTGCCTTCAAAACATGCCAGAAGGGTTTTTATTTCAGATGAGCTCCTGAATTGGGAGCATACTTTACTTTACTTTATTATCCACGTTGTAGAAAATTGTCTCTGGCTTCACAGTACATCACCAACACACATATATATCTACACACATACACATATATATAAAAAAAAAAATACATCAGTCACTTGCATTTAAAATTTTGACAGCACTGGGCACGAAAGATAATTGGTAAACTTTCCTTGTCGCTCGTGGCATGCCTACAGCATGTCAAAGAAGTATGTGAAACAGAGGTAAAATAGTTAGCTAAAACTAAAACCATTAAAAAAAAAAAGTTTCTTGGAATAAAAAACTAACCTATTTTATTTTAACTAGTGGCAATGGAATCATTTCTCATCTTCATTTAGTTTGACTTTAAGTACAAAAATAAGTCAAACTGAAATAAACATGTATAAAAACTATATAGACATTAAAAATAAACAAACTGTTAAAAATGACAAAATTACTAAAACTTTAACTAAAATTAAAATGAAAACAGAATATACAAAAACAAACTATTTTAAACTATTCAAACTATTTTTACAAAACGATAATTTCTCGATGATACTAACACTGGGTGATATTAATCATAGAAAATTTGCATTTTCTTTAAAAAATGTAAAAAAACAAACAAACATAATTTTCTGGTTTGTTTTCCAGTCGCTGCATTGCTAAGAAGAACAAGCAACAAACCAGTTTTATTTTATCATCATTAATATAATAAGTACAGATATATAATAAAATGCATGTAATAAAATATAATAAAATTTAGTTTTTATTAATATTTTGAATTACATTTCATTTTAATTTTAGTACGTTTTGTTTTTGTTGTTTTTATTGATTTGTTCATCAAAAAATATAATAAAATATCATACACTCAGTGTTTATTCATATTTAGAATTACTTTTTTAAAAATATGTCATTTCAGTTAACATTTATTTTAAGTAACAAAATACTTTTTAGATTTTATTTAACTATAATAATCCTGTTTAAAACTTTGTGTCAGAAAGTAAAATACAGTAAGCGTAGAACTAAAGGAGGTGGCATGTTCTGCCTGATTAAAATTCACCTTGAGACTGCAGTTCCTTCTAAGAGCACCTTTGGCTGTCATTCCTAATGAGCAAAGTGGAAACTGTGGCCGTACGCTACTCCATTCTGGATCGGCCGCATGGGGAGCTGCTGCCAAAAAGCATCTGGCTGATATTATTCATCTCACCAGTCAAGACAAGACAAGTGCTGACCAGACAGAGAGAGAGAGAGGTGTCTTGGCTCTCCTACATCACCTTTACAGGTTAACTGTTTTAAAATGCTTCAGTGTACAAACTTTAAGCGCGATATTAATGCAGAAAAGATTGCAGTAATGAACTGCCCTGCAAGTTCAACAACTCATCTGTCAGACGGCCGGTAAATACACACATGACACCTAAAGCTGCTGTGTCTGATGTTTAGATAGTTTCTGGTGTGTTCAAACTCAACCAATGATGTGAGTTTGGAGGCGGGGCTATCTGTGTGCCTGACGAATAGAAGATGAGGGGAGGAGCACAAGGAAACCTGTTTGGAAACAAGCATCGTTTTTTTTTTTTTTACAATAGGGTGTTTCATTAATGGTGCAGAAATTAACTAGCAGCTCCAACATAAACTAGTATTCAAAAGTTTAGGGTTTCAATGTTTTTGAAATAGGTCTCTTCTGCTCATCAAGGAAACATTTATTTGATCAGAAATGCTGTAAAAATGCGAAATATTATTAGAATGTAAAACAGCTGTTTTCTATGTGAATATGTGTTAAACTGTAATTTATTTCTGTGATGCGCAGCTGTATTTTCAGCATCATAACACCAGTCTTTAGTGTCACATGATCTTCAGAAATCATTCTAATATGCTGATTTGCTGCTCAAGAAACATTTCTGATTATTATCAATGTTGAAAACAGTTGTGCTGCACCATATTTTTGTGGGAACCGTGATACATTTTATTTTTCAGGATTTTTTGATAAATAGAAAGCTGAAAAGAACAGAATTTATTTGAAATAGAAATCTTTTGCGACATTATAAATGTCTTTACTGCCACTTTTCATCAATTTAATGCATCCTTGATGAATAAAAGTATTAATTTCTATAAAAAAGACCCCAAACTTCTGAACCCTTGTTTTGTTTTCTGGGAAACTGCTCTCTACACGTTACCTGTTCAAACAGTCACACTCGTAAGTTTCATTCTCAGTAAGAATTCGCAGGTATGAGACTCTATGCACGTAAATGTCCTACAAAAAACACTTACACAACACAAACCTGTATTCAAAGAAGACACTCACACATTTGTGACCACACACCACACACACATCCAGTTCACACATCAGTTTCTCACGGTCAAAGCAGATCTGTGAAAATCTTAACATGCCAACTATCCGTCTCTGAGGTAAACCGAAACATCACAGCCAATCACACTCACACAAAACACAATCGATCATGACCTGACCCCTCACCTCTAGAAGCACATCTCATCTACTTTCTGGCAGATTAACTATTTGACAGCAGCATGAAGGGCAAAAAGTAGTCAGATGCATAAAACAAAATTTAAGACCAAGCAGAAACGCCTGCCAACCTGTTGCTTTGGCACTGGACTGAAATAAAGCTCTATGTTCTTGGTCAGAGCTCACAGCCAATCAGATATCACACAGCCTAATTAATATTCATGACCCAAGAGCGACTGGCCAACCAGGGACCACAGGCTATTATGACTGAATTAGAGTCACAAAAAATGAGTCACACTAGTTTTCAATATGTTTGCCATGGCATATTATTTTATTGCATTTGTTATGAAATATAAGTAAATTACAGAATTTATCTCTGCCACAGTTGACTGACAATCATAAAAGTCATGACACCATGGTTTGTCAGGTCAGTTTATAACGATTTTCAGTGATCTGAGTGACAGCGATTGTCCTGATAAAAATAATTATGCAAATTAGAAGCTATGTGACACCTACTGCAGTTACGAACTCGTTATCCGGCAAAATATTAATTTTTAGCTGCAAGAACTGATTCCTTTTCAAAACAGATTCTTAAAAAATCTTTTGAATTTTTATTTTTCAATCCTATTTGTAATCGGATTTGCTTTTTTTTTTTTTTTTTTGAAAAAGTTTTTTTTTAAGAACTGAGAATTATAAAGGTTCTTCTTTTTTAAGAATTATAAAGGTCAACATGTATTCTTAAAATATGCGGAATAAGAAATTAGTTCGCAATCCAAAATCCTTAAAAATGCTGGAATTACTATTAAAAATAAAATTTTTACATTTTAAAATAATAATAAGGATGTAGTATGACAGACGCTGGCTTAAAGTTAAAAGAAAAAAATTATAAGTAAACAAATAAATGATTCAATTAAAATGAATGGATAAAAAATTAATAAATAAATACAAATAAATAATCTTAATAATAACAAAAATAACCTGGTTTATAATTAATGTAATTATTAAAATAATGATGAAAATGTAAATCAAACACACACTGATTTACAGTAAAAAAAAGAAAGAAAAATAAATATTTAAATAAAAATAAATAAAATTAATTAATCAATTTGCGATACAATAATAGTAATAATAATCTGATTTTCTACAGTTATTACCAGTTACGCAGCCCATTGTTAATGTTACATGTTGTAAGGTATGCAACTACTGTTTTTTTATATTGGTTGGCTGATATTTAACATTAATATTAATATTGATTTAATACTGACTGGCGGATCCAGCACGCCCTTCAATACTGCATATTTCTGGCCTGATGTAAAGTACACACTTCACACCAGTCAACTGAACAAAACAAATGATTGCAGAGTCACTTTTCAAATCTGTGTGAGACGTGTAAGAGAAGACGTCTACAGTGCTGCAGAAAACCACAGACTCTCTCCTGAGACAAACAGATCAATTCAGTCTGGCCAGAGATCAAACCCCATTCAAACACACACAATCACATCTCACACTGCCATTCATCACACACACACACACACACACACACACACACACACACACACACACACACACAGAGGACCACATACTTATCAGAGATGTGATGAAACCTCTAACAGTGGGTAATAAAGTTGAGTGTGTTCATCATCCGGCTCCAGACGCGAATGATTCCTCAAATCAAGAGAGCTGTGCTGCTACTTTACTATTTCCAGATGCAGGACCAGAAAACAGCTGAAAAAAACCCAAGTAACCACAGAATAACATGCAAAAACAACAACAAAAAATGTGCAACCATAGCAACGCCCTGGCAACCACACACAGCAACTACATAGCAACACCCTGGCAACAATCTACAGCACCATAGCAACACCCTAGTAAAACAATAAGAACACCCTTGCTACTGCATAGTAACATGCTAAAAATTAGAAATCCCTAGCAACTACATAAAAACTTGTTAAAAACATCTTAGAAACAGCATATCAATGCCCTGGCAGCCATCCACAGCACCATAGCAACTGCATAGCAACACCCTGACAACCACTAAGGACACACTTGCTACTAAATAGCATCATGCTAAAAAAAACATTTAGAAAACCCTAGCAACTACATAAAGCATGCTTAAAAACACCTTAGAAACAACACAGCAACACCCTGGAAACAATTCACAGCACCATAGCAACTGCATAGCGACACTCTGGTAACCAATTCAAAAACCTTAGAGACTACATAACAAAATGCTAAAAAAAATAGAAAGCCCTAGCAACTGCATAAATACATGGTTAAAAACACCTTAGAAACAACATAGCAACACCCTTGCAACAATCCACAGCACTACAGCAACTGCATAGCAACACCAGGACAATCAGTCAGAATATAGGCTACTAGATACTGTTCTACACAGTAACATGTCGAAATAATGTTGAAAACCATAGCAACAGCATTAAAAATGACAAAAACATCCATAGCAACCACATAGCAACACCCTGGTAACCAGTCACAACACTTTAACGTCTCATTAGAGACGAGCAGCACTCACATGAAACTCTTTTCCACATGCACTGCATCCCACATGAAATAAGGCTGAGGAAACGAGGAATTCTGGTCTTGTAATTTTCTCTGCAGGGCTGAGTGATGTCAGTATGACCTTAGCGACCAGCTGCTGTTTACTAGACTCAATCCCATACTGCATACTTCCTGCACATGAGGAAACCTCAAAGAAAATCATTCATATCCAAGCAGTAAGGGAGGGACACCAGCACTACACACACACACACACACACACACACAGACAGATAAATCTCAGAACTCTACAGTCTATAAAGAGAGCTCCATCTGGAAGAACCAGGACACCTAAAATAAGCATGTATACATACATATAATCCAGAATATTACACAAGCGCTCCAAACCTTTACACACACACAAACACATGTGGGCCTTTAAAGGCTATATGCAGTACACTCTCAGAAAAAAAGGTACAAAAGCTGTCACTGCGGCAGTATCTTTTCAAAAAGTACTATTATGTACCATTTTAAGTACTAAAATATGTATGCTTTCGATACAAATATGCACCTTTAAGGTCTTTATATGCACCCTTCAGGGCTAAATAAGGTTCAAAGGGGTATCTTTTGAAAGGGTCCCGTCCCAGTGACAACTTTTGTACCTTTTTTCTGAGAGTGTAGCTACAATTAATCTAAGAGAACTGATTTTACTCATAACTAGGGCTGCAACTAACGATTATTTTTATGATCAATTAGTTGGCCGGTTATTTTTTCGATTAATCTGATAAAGAGCCTTTCTTTTTTTACTGACAAAATACACAAATTCCACATGTTGCCCAATGCTGTCCTTCAAACAGACTTGCCAACTGAATGCTATAAGCTTTGCTATACATTATGTGCAAAAAGAGTTATAAAGCACAGTTTAAATGGAGAGTTTAAGTAGACAAACGGACAAAGGACCGTTTAAATCCCTATACTAAAAATGGAGATAATAATGATGATAAATCATCATTAAAGATGAATAAAGAAAAACACAAACTCGGTGTTAACAGATGAGAGGAATGTTCTGCATGAACACACATTAAAAATGCTTGAATTACATGTTGACTTTTAACCCTAAATTTAACATCTAATAACAGATATTTCAGCAAAATGAATATTTTATATAAAATGAATTAATTTTCCCCCTCTCTACTGCGTTCAGTCTGTTTGAAGCGCCGCCGTTCATTCAGTAAATTCAGTTTAACGCAGACTTTCAGGATGGGCCTTCATGCAAAATAGAAACGCATGCATGAATATGTAACATTTACAGATAAGGATATAACCGTAAAATGAAAGTTTTGCGCTGAGGAATCATGTCACGCATTAAACACACACATCTGTCAAAGCGTTTGACAGGATGAGCCATGTTAAACATTATGCTAAAGCATTAGTTTGAAGTTTAAAATAAAGCATTCGCATGTTTTGGGCAGCTTGGATCACACACCTTTCCTGAAGCAGCTCACTCTGTTCCTCTCTTCCACTATTAGATTCATTTCGTCCATAGAAATGCGTTATTCAGTGGTATAATTTGACGCAACTGGTGGAAGTTTTCCGTGCACGGTGGGCAGATGCAACTAATCGATAATGACATCCGTTGTCGATGATTTTCATTATCGATTATTATCGATTAGTTGTTGCAGCCCTACTCATAACTCAGTTTTGACAAAAAGTACTTACTGCTTTTCAAACATTGATTTTCGATATGCATCTCTATATTTATAAGGTAATTGAAAAATTCCAAGTACAACCAAAATCTATTCTACACACACCCCTAATTTTTTACAGTTCTAGAAAAGAGTTTTCTGTGAAGGAGAATATCTCCTTTCAGAGTGGACTTTGAGCTTTGTAACCTTGCAGATCTTTTTATGCTAAAAAACAGCAACATTACACACTAACTAAAGTTGAAAAAGAGAAAAGGCATAATAGGACCCTTATTCAAATGCACTTAAATGAAGACTTGCCATAGTGTTGTATTGTTTTTAGATAATGCTCATTAAAATGACTTCTGACTAACCACAATAAAAGAAAACCTTCTGCATGGTTAGAATTTTAAAAACTCCCAAAGGGAGGTTCTGTCAGATTTAGCTCATGTCTGGGGCAATTTATGTCCCACAAGTATTACTACAGTAAACCCTTACACACACACACAGAGTCATCTGGAAGTTGGTGGAGCCGTAAAACCACAGAGTCAGGGGTCATCATACAATGAGAGACGTTGATTTCTCATTTTAGGTTTAGCCTGGTTTTACGGATTACCCAGAAGGCCAAAAAGAGTCTGAAAGAGTTTCTCTTTTAAATTCACAGAGGAAGTGCTTCCATTTAAACAACCTTCCTGCTGAAAAGTGCAGGTTTGAACAGTTTTGAATTTACATGCTAGTCCAAGCTGGTTTTTCTACTTAGTTCTACACTGTAAAAAATGACTGTGAATTTAATGGTAAAAGACTGTAAAAATGCACTATGTTGTTTTCCAGCAAAATGTAATGAAACCGTCTGAACATGTCTTGCTGGTTTAATGAACTGATCAAATGTACACCCCAATGTAAGGGACAAAAGTATCTGCCAAAGGCTTAAATGCAAATGAAATTGTCTAATAGTATATTCCATTCAAATTCAAGATATTAAACTAGTTTAAAAGCCTACGCTGCAAAAAAAAAAGATTTTCTTACTTAGTATTTTTGTATTGTTTAAAGTACAAGACAAAAGACTTTTTTGAAAAAAATGTAAAAACAACAAAAATAATAAAAAACTACAAAATTACTAAAACCTTAACTAAATGTAATATGAAAGCAGAAAATATATAAAGTCTAATTAAAAATATTAACAAAAACTACAATAGTATCTGAACATTTTTAAATCAAGAAACATTTATTTGAGGAGGTAATAAGTCTTTTTTTTTTTTTTAAGATCTGCCAATGCGGTCAAAAAAATAAACTTAATTCAAAGGGAAAACTAGTTTTGTTTTTCTTAGATATTTGTTACTATTTTAAGAATAAAGTCACTTAATTTTAATCTTTTTTTCCCTTTCTTTAAAAAAAAAAAAAACGAATCATATGTGATTTTGCTTCTTAATTCTCAAGTATCTTGATTTAAGAATGTTTAGATAATTTATTGAAAAATAAGACTAAAATACTCTTTTGCTGTGTAATATTGTGGTTTCAAAGCAATCAGCATCCAGATCACATGGCAGCAACATCAAAACTAATGTTTGCCATCTTTACAGTACTTTCTCTTTGATCTAGTTTGATACAGGAACGTTTACTCAACCCATGAAAGTTTGAGGTCGGGACTATCTGTTTGTCTGACCAAACTCTGAAGGAAAACATGAATTTTGCAGTACTTTTTAGTGGTGTTATTGCCATAGAAATGGAAATTTTCACACTCAAAAGTTGTGCTGTAATGAACAAAAACATGCACCAAAATAACACACAGCTTGGTTTTCCACGGAGCATCCCATGTGTCCTAATTTAACCCTGAACCGTTCTACTTTAGGTCATTTGTTCTCTCATGAGGGAAAACAGTGGCCTGCGGCAATGGCATCATGCGAACAGAGAGCCCTGGGGACGCGCCGATCTGTGTGTGTGTGTGTGTGTGTGTGTGTGTGTGTGGAGAGAGTCTTCAGAGAGTATCTGCTTTTGGTAGGAACTGCACAGATTTTCCAAACAGTCCAAAACCCCTCAAGCTGTCTTTGTTCATCTTGTTGACTTCAAATGCAACATAGCGCAAACACACACATGCATTCATGCACTATCACACGAGTGCATCCTCAAATGATCCGTTCAGTCTCTCCTCTGATGCACTTTTGCTGAACGTTTAACCTTGAAAGGTGTGCTTTTGATGTGTGGGAACTGTAGTAAGTGGTTATATAGCAGTCTACACATTTACTGTGCTCAAGTCCTCTTGGGAAGTTCATATTTACAAGTTGGGATGTCGTAATTATGACATCAGATGCGAGTCACTTTAATCAGAACAAGATGGCAATGTAACATTTCTACCAAAAATTCAGAAAAAACTACTTCTTTTTGTAAACTACTTCTTTAAAATTATTAATAAAGAATGCACACACTAAGTGTGTTTTTGCTTTTTTTTATGCATTTATTCTATATCTGAAGGTGCTGTAAATTTAATCATTACATATAAGCTGTATAAAGCTAGCTAAGTTGCATGTATAAAACACATACACAATAATTACAATAAAATATGCATAATGACTCAATTTTAACAATAACCGATAAACCTTCAAAGACACACCTGCTGTGAGCTCTGAGGTTAATCGATTGTGCATGCTTTTGTTGAACTCATCTGTTCACATTAATTCGACTTTTTAAAATAATCGTGTTAAATAGCAAAAATTTGTAGTGAAAAACCACATTACCCATGATGCTGTGCAGAAAATCCCACCAATCAGACAGTCGCATTAAGCAAAGTGCAAGAGAGATCTTTAGCTCCGCCCACTCCCATGAAACGCTGTGAATGATGTAATCGAGTCAATCTGTGCACTCAAAATAATTAAATATTTGTATAGCTATGCGTATTTTGCAGAAAAACTTAAAATATATTGTACCTATAAATACAACCAAAAAATTTTAAATTAAAAGTTTTATTTTTCTCCTTCACATTAAATTCAATTATATCATTCGCAATGCTTCATGGGATGGTAGTTCTTTCCCTCATTTAAGCGGTTACGTTCACAGACTTGTATCTTTGCCTTTTTTGTCTGTTTTCAAATATTTTTTGCTTCAAATCAAAGTTTATAATGTTGTGACTCTCCTCGTAGCTGGTTGGTTTGGTTCATAGAGTATAATGCTTTAAAGAAGACTTTTTTTTAAATCCCCATGGGAAAAATAATTTCGGAACCGCAGCGCCACTGAAAAAGTGGGCGGGCACTAATGCAGTCTATTGGCGATTGGTTCTTTATTTAGAAGGCGGGGCTTATTCTGTGTTGCAATTTCTCCCATTCATAGTAAAAGCATAGTATATCTTAAGACTTTGCTTGAATGCACCTGACATGATAATTACGAACTTCCCAAGAAGGCTTGAATGCACCGAATTTGAGGAGGCTTTCATGTGCATTCAACGTTTGCAACATGACTTGAATTCACTGATTCACATTTCCAATTTTCACATTTCACAATTCAAATCCACTTTACATAGGCTAAGTAAACAACATGTCTCTGTGACTCACCTGTGTCTTGTCTGAACTGATGCATGGACTGCAGGTCTATGACGTAGGCTGCGAGTTGCGGATCCACCTGCCCCAGTATGACGGTCCCTCGTGCGTCTCCCTTCAGGACGTTTTCGATGTGATGACAAACAGCGGCGCTGTATGGCCTCCAGCGGCCGTGTTCGTTCAGCCATTCCCAAACCACCACCCTAGCCATGCTCTGAGACGAGTATCCGCCTCCCAGAACTCCAGAGCCGGGTCGAGCCATTTGATTCAACTCCACACCAACAGCAATCAGAATGGACTTCGTCCCAATATACGCAGGGAAAAACGTTCCAATAGAATGTTCCTATTGAAAACACATTGTGAAGATTCAAAACTCTTGATTTTGCTTAAGAACGAGCGCACAAACTGCAGAAGTCAATGCACGTCCTGCAGCAAAACGAATTAGACGCTGCTCTGTTCACATGAGGGATCCGCCGCTGTAATTGAGTTTGCCCACATAAACTAGATTAGTCTCTAGTATTCCAGCTCTGGAAGTAATCATGCTCTCCGAAGTAGCTCCTCCTCAGCAGAATAATCCAAAATAGATGATCTGAGACGGAGTCCAGTCACTGCTAGCGATGCTCAGATAATCCTGCAGTCCTGAAGTCCAGTTTTCTGGTCTAGATCCAGTTGAAGGAGAACACGCTGCTCTTGGACAGGACTGCCAGTTTTTGCATCCACATGGTCTGCAATACTATTGCGTATGTAATGAGACAGAAAAAGAGAGTGAAAATCAGCCCAAAAATATATAATCAAACTTCATTTATTTGAAGGTCCAACTATATAGTTGTAGAATTATCATTAAAAATAATTAATTTATCATTGGCTGCTGTGCTCTTTCATCAGTGGTGTTATACCACTGTAGATAACTCTAATGCATATCTAAATAATACTTTTTTTTTTGTTGCCATTTTTATGTTGCAGTAACACCACTTGCATTAACATCTGTGATTGCTTTCATGCGAAAATAGTACATTAATAACTTTATTTTAAATGAAATCTAATTCATATTATTTTAAAAAACAAATAAAATTTATTATTTTTTAAACTGCGTTATGAAACATTTGCATGCATGTCAAATTGTTTTAAATAATTTTAAATGCATTTACATATTAATTATAAGATCATATAGTATTTCAAGTAGCCTAGCAGTTTTTTTTTTAACATAATAGTTTTTACAGGAATTGTTTTCATCGCAGTTTGACTTTTGCCATCAGTAGGTAATACTGTGAACTGCATGCAAAACCTGTAGCAAATCATGTCAGACATATATGCATGTGAACATGATATACTGAAAACACACATATGCATACAGAGAGAGAGAGAGAGAGATCCCTCTCCTCCTGGTACCCATGAGCCCTTTAACAAACCCTAAGGAAAGATCCTGTATCAGTGATCAATAACTGCAGACCTCTGATGATTTACATGATAAACTCATCATAAATCCAAAAGAAACTCGTGTTCTTCTCAGCGCAAACCAATCCAGAATGAATCGCATGTGGCCTCGAATCTGGTCTATTATAAGCCAGTTCTAGCCAAACATCTGTCTGATGTCTGTTTTAACGGGCATGCGTGTGAAAGAGCCGGTTCTGCTCATAAATCCGCTCTCGATTCATCTTCATTTACGAACAAATGATCTCGTTCTTCTCCATATGGGCTCCAGCTCCGCGTCTCCTCCGGATTTGATCATCAGAATCTCATCAGTGCATCACACCGAAGCAAACGGGACGATTTTGTCCACTAAAGCGTTTCGCAAAGCGAGAATTCATTACTAGATTATGAAATAAGGGAATGTGCGCGTTTACGGATCTCTAGGAATAAACGGGACGCACATGAGCCATGATGAATTCATTTATACAGGCTCATTCTGAATATGACATCTCACATGGATAGGAAATTCGTGTTATTTCGTATCAGGTAGAGCGTGTTTTACCTCAGCACAGACGCAGAAATGAGGAAAAATGAATCAGTCACCTGTGATGTGAAGCGTCTCCGCCGAACCGGAGGTCTGATCCTGAATAAAGGACGAGAAAATGAAAGACTGAATAAGCGAAGTGTTTCTAGATCACATTCCCGACGCTAAACGAGCAGAAGAGAGTCGGAATTCACCGTGTTCTGCTGTCTATGAGCTCTATTGGCTGTTGCTCATGTTGTGCGCATCGTCCGCCGCCTGACTGTTGCTTGTGTGTGTGTGTGTGTGTGTGTGTGTGTGTGTGTGTGTGGCTCTGGAAAGAAGCAGCAGTTTCAGCATGAGAAAATCAGATTTTCCGTCCATATGACCTCGTGTGTGCCTTCCACCGCTCAGAAATCCCATGAAGAGAAGCGTAGGCTAGTAGTCATGCTTATTGGATATGTATAATAATGTGTAATAAATTACAAAACATCAAAACAAAAAATACATTATAAAACATTATTAAAACCCTAACCCTAACAAAAGTAAAAAATAATGAATAATAATTTTAGCAATATTACAATAAGGTTTCATTTAACAGTAGTTAACTATGTGACCCTGGAACACAAAGCCAGTCATAAGGGTCCTTTTTTTTTTTTATTGAGATTTATACATGTATCTGAAAGCTGAATAAATAAGCTTGCCATTGATGTATGGTTGTTTTGATACAACTATATGAATATCTGGAATCCGAGGGTGCAAAAAAATCTAAATATTGAGAAAATCATCTTTAAAGTTGTTCAAATGAAGTTCTTAGCAATGCATATTACTAATCAAAAATTATGTTTTGATATATTTATGGTAGGAAATGTACAAAATATCTTCATGGAACATGATCTTTACTTAATATCCTAATGATTTTTGGCATAAAAGAAAAATTGATCATTTTGACCCATACAATGTATTTTTGGCTATTGCTACAAATATACCTGTGCTACTTATGACTGCTTTTGTGCTCCAGGGACACATATTAGTGAACATGAATTAACACTGAATATTGCATCTATTGCACTGTGTTAATTTAAACCTTTATGAATGCATTTTTTAAATAAAACGTTGTATCTGTTCACATTAATGTGAACTAACATGAATAAAGTTGCATTTTTATGAACTAACATAAACTAAAATTAATACATGCTTGTAAACATCATTTGATATTAAATGAGACCTAAATGTAAAGTGTTCTTTTTTTAATGACAATTATTATATTTTAAGCAATATGACACTAGCAAGAGAGCATAACCGATGTATTCAGAACAACATCATGCTTGTTAGTGTGATATTGCATTATATTAGAAGTTGTTAAGAAGATAGCTTACTTTTCTGTCAAAAATAGCTGGTTAGTTTCAATATTTCTTCTACACCAATGAAAATGCCGAAGCATCAAGCTTTGTGTGTCTGAAAGCCGGTTTTCCATTTTCCACTCCCTGGTAAGAGAAACACTGACGTCTCTCGCTCTCCTTGAGTTCAGCATCGCTCACACACTGATCTGAATCACTGTAAGCACAGATGAGTGAAGAGATAACAACAGAGAAACATCCCAGTGCTGTTATACTGTACTCCTCCAAGAACCTTCAAGGTTAATTTAAAGACATTATGCGGCAGGATCCCATCAGGACTTTACATTTGTATGGATGTCAATGGTGAAGATGCATCATGCTAATGGTCAACATGTTCACCATTAGATATATTACTGGAGTCTGCTATCAAAAAAATCTTAAAATGTATATATTTTTATATATATATTTGTGTTATTTTTTGATTAAGATAAATCAATCAAGCAATCAATCAATCCAGAGATTAATAAATAAATAAAAAATGCTCTTTTTTTCTTGATGTGTAATCTACAACATATAAAATGTAACATTACTGCAATTTCAAGCATTACTAAACCAGGACTTTTACAATACTTCAAAGCAGCTTTACAGAAAGTCATACTGTAATGTCTAATTCCTTTGAGCTTCAACATAAAGCAAGTTTTATGGCTGGGTGATACGATACTGTATATTACAATGATTTAAGTGATCCTCCATTCAGATATAACTCACACACACACATCAGTGCATTGCGTGATTTTTATAGTTGTGTTCTTAAACTGAATCAGTTCACTGACTTCACCATCAAAGATCATAATAATTTCCATTCTGAATTATTTTAATGCACACTGACATTAAAAATCTCACTGTGAGCAGCAGCTTTAAATTATTAACTGAACATTCAGAGATCAAATTAAATGTTCTTTATAAATAAATACATTAATAAATGTTAAATAAAAGGTGAATTATATGAAATGGTATCAGATATGCATCACTGTTATACTGTATATGCTAGACAACACTAAAAATACTATTTAATTACAGCCATCAGCTATGGTTTTGATTTGACTTGTTTCATCCACTAGCTGAAGGTTTTTTTTGTGTGTGTGTGTGTGTGTGTGTGAATACAGTATAAACAGTCACAGCGTCCTCTAGTGTCTGAGGATATTTAATGTACTTCTAAAACACACAGGCGCTATATTTAATGTGCCTGATGATGACACAGTGCAAAGCAAATAAATAAACAGATCTGTGTATGTGCGAAATACCTTTGAACTCTGTAAATTTAAGTTCCGTTTTAAAGAAGCATTTAATTACACTATTAGAGCACTATTAAACACTCAGTTCTGACAGATTACTTCCTGATTGTACCATCCCACTGCGCAAAGACACGTCCAAACGACGTCTTTTGTACGTCGTTTTTGAACGTCCAATTTTGGTCCCCTGAAGGTGCAGACTGTGACGCCAGATGACGTCTTTTTTCCAACGTCTACCGAACGTCCAGTAGTCACGTCCACAGGACCTCTGTATAAGGACTAATTGTAGGCCAAATGTGGTGGTTGTGGACGTCTTTTCTACATCAAACTTAAACTCATTTTAGACCATTTTATACTGCTTATAGGCTCTGTACATAACTGTAGTCCCATTTCAGAAGGTGGCATATTGTTCAAGTTCATTTTCCTATAGCTTCATTTGATTGTCTCAGCAGCAGATGATAAACGGAAAAGCATACAAAGGTGTAATGCATTTCCAATTCAATCCTGCTGCTGAGCCAAACGAAGCTACAAACTGAAACAGGTCCTTCACCTTCTTGAAACATGGGACTACAGTTATAAACAGAGGTTTAAAAATAAATCACAACTCAACCACCACTCACTTATTTCCATCTTTATTGTTTTTAACTGGCACAAACGTCACTAATAAGCTTTGACTAGTTAAATTTACTGCCAATTACCATTAAAATCTAGGAACATGAATTTAATGGCTTGCATACATCACTTCAATGTTGTGCATCGTAACCTAAAAACGTTCGTAACCTAAAAACATTCTAAAATCAACACTGGTGGTAAAATACAAAAAAAAACTAAAATAAATAAAGTTACACAGCCCACCTTGCGTCGGTCTGTACCACAACAACAAATGTACAACAATAAAAATTAAAGTGCTTAACCGAATGTGTTTTGTGGTAAAATACAGAGGTTTACAAATAAATCACAACTCAATCACCACTCACTTATTTCCATCTTTATATTTTAATTTGCTGCTCAAAAAACATTTCTTGTTATTATTATTATTATTATATTACGTTGAAAACAGCTGAGTTGAATTTTTCCAGCTTTCATTGATGAATAGAAAGCTCAGAAGATCAGCATTTATCTGAAATAGAAACCTTTTGTAACATTATGTCTTTGTCATCACTTTGGATAAATTTTATGCATCCTTGCTAAATAAAAGTATTACTTTCTATAATTTCTTTAGCACACATTCTATCAGTTGCAGTTCTGGCGTCTTTGTCTCAATATACTGTACAACGCCACATACATTCACATCAAATGTTACCTCAGTGGTAGAGTTACACTCACAGGACACTGCACTTATTCGGAATCAAAAAAGTACATTATTTGCATGTGCTTTAAAGGTGCTGAAATGAAATTAAATACGCTGTGTTTTCCGCCAACCGGCAACCCCGGGGTGCCGAAATACAATTGGGTAAACTGGCAGTGGGCGGGTTTCACAAAACAAAACATATACAGACATTCCGGCCCGGAACGCACATTTTCAAAGGAGAATTACTGACTGTAGCATTGTTTTTCAGATAAACAAGTATGTTAACTTGGCATGTTTCTTAAACATCTGCAAACGTGTTATGTTATTTTTATGCTTTAGTAGAGTCAAAATCCTACATACAGCACCTTTAACCCTTTAGGCGCCAGGGATTTTTTGAAAAAATGCTGGATTTTGACATCAATATTTCAAAAGCTTGTGGCTTGAAAGGGCTTAAAGATAGAGATCTACTGTAAATTAGAGAAATGTAGTAAATTGTTACTATATTACTGTGCCATAGTAAAATACATGTGCCTATTTTTTGATCAGTTGAGCAGCTATCTGCCCAATCAGGTATCTAGTGGCGCTTTTCCACTGCGTGGTACGACTCGGCTCAGCACGTTTCAGAATGGCACAGCACGGCTTAGTTCAGCTCGGTTTGCGTTTCCACTGCAGTTTAGTACCGCTTTCGAGTGGGCGGGATTTTTTTTTTTTACATTTTGTTACCTTGTAAGGCTTTGTTTTTAAAATAGGGAAATTAGTTTTGCTGTACTGCTCAGACAACTTATAGGCTACTCGTCTCTAGAACAACTTTGAATAAAGAAAAGATTTAGAGCCAGTAAGTTTTGTTTATGTGAAATTTAGCTACAAGGAAACACACAAAGTAAGTTATATCAAAGTTCCTTTATTCTACAGTGCTTGGTTATATTTTACACTCTAAAAAACGTTGGGTTGTTTACTGTACCCAAATCTGAGTTGAACATATTGTATCACTTGTTGGGCTATTCTTAAAGTATATTGTGTCTCAACAAGTCATTAACTGATGGACTGGAGTGGTGTGGATTATTGTAATGTTTTTATCAGCTGGATGACCTGAGGATGAAGACATTTTCATCGTCTCCACACTGCACACGTCTTGTTTTTAAACGCAATAACTTCATCACCGCTTTAACGAAAGACTGAATAAGCAACAACGAACTGATCCAACATGTCGTGAGTATGAGTCAACGTCCTTATTTTTTGGTTAAGTATTAATTTCTGTATTTTCATATATAAATTATTGTACGATATTACGCTAAATGAACTGGACTTTTCGCAGCATGTAGGCTATAATTAATACACACACACACACACACACACACACAGGTTCAGTCAGCCATAAAACCAGCCATCAGCCATTCTTGAACGGTAATTTCAGAGAAGGAGCAAATTATTAGATTTTGATTAAAGACTCTAAAGACAAACTTTTTTAATGAATCACATTTAAAGCAAATGGGGTCAGTTTTGACTACATGTGGACTTTAAACAAAGTAGCTCTCTCTTTGTCTGTGTGTGTGTGTGTGTGTGTGTGTGTGTTTTATGAATTGTTTTTGTAAGTCATTTTGAATAAAACATCTGCTTAATGTATAAACATAAATGTAAAATATAAACAAACCAAAATTAAGCATGCATCTACTGAATATCTACACTGAGTAATCAGTTTAGGGTTAGTAAGATTTTTTTTTTTATTAATACTTTTATTATTCATCAAGGATGCATTAAATTGATCAAAAGTGACAATAAAGACATTTATAATGTAACAAAAGATTTCTATTTCAAATAAATGCTGTTCTTTTGAACTTTCTATTCATCTGTGAATCCTGACAAATAAAATGTATCACCATTTTCACAAAAAATATTGGGCAGCACAACTGTTTTCAACATTGATAATAATCAGAAATGTTTCTGAGCAGTAAATCAGCATATTAGAATGATTTCTGAAGATCATGTGACACTGAAGACTGCAGTAATGATGCTGAAAATACAGCTTTGATCACAGAAATAAATTACAGTTTAACAGATATTCAAACAGAAAATTATTCTTTTAAAGTTTAATAATATTTGTAATTTTTTACTCTATTTTTGGTGAAATAAATGCAGCCTTCATGAGCAGAAGAGACTTCTTTCAAAAACAAACAAAAACAATCTTACCGACCTCAAACTTTTAAACAGTAATGTATACTTTTTTTCTGAGATATCCATGGAGGAAGAAAAGATCAATGGAAGACAGAAAGTCAGTATTTTTTTTGGTGTTTACCAGGCTTAAGTTTGACTGTTGCGACCTTTGAAACATTTAGTGTAAGTAAAAAGTGAAAGGTGAATTCTGGGTAAATAGGAGTGTTATTTGTGAATAACCATTCCTGATATCAAGAGCATGACAGAATCTGAAACAGTGAGAAAAAAAAATGAAAGCATAAACGACTGGTACGACTGGTCTTCAACGAGCCCAAAAGAGCCCATGTTACACCTCTCTTTATCTCCCTGCACTGGCTACCGGTCGCGGCTCGAATCAAGTTCAAGACATTGATGCTTGCATATAGAACAGCCACAGACTCAGCACCCGCCTACTTCCACTCACTACTACGAATCTATGTCCCCTCCAGAAGTCTGAGATCCGCTAGTGAGCGACGCCTCGTGGTACCATCACAGAGAGGCTCAAAATCACTTTCCAGAACATTCTCGTTCACCATTCCTGGCTGGTGGAACGATCTTCCCACCCCTATCCGGAATGCTGAATCCCTGACAATTTTCAAGCGACAGCTGACAACTCATCTCTTTCGAAGCTACTTGATTTCATCATAAAAAAATTAATTAAAAAAATTATTTCTCTTTATTTATTCCTTCTCTTTCTAGCTTGTACTTATTTGAACAATGTCTAAAAACTTGGTATTACAAGCACTTCCTGTATCTGTTTGCCTCTTTAAGAAGCATCGCTTTATGTATCCCCCAATTGTATGTCGCTTTGGATAAAAGCGTCTGCAAAATGACTACTTGTTTTTTTGTTTTTTTTACTAAAATAGCTAAAAATCAAGCGAACAAAACAACTAAAAACAGCACAGAAGAAGATGATGAGTCAAAGTGGAAATAACAGATACTGACGGAGATTCAGTTCAGAGAAATGTGACCTGTAGATGCGTTTGATCAGAAACGGTGTGCTTTTATTCCCGCTGCAAATGATGAAACAGCTATTTTTACCTGCCGACTGTCAGGAATTAAAACCTACAAAAAAGCAGAATGACAGATGAAAACAGGTAGAGGACGCAAGCGGATATGAAGCACAGGCAAAATTTATTTTCTCAACTTTTTTTAACAGTTTTTTCATTATATCACTACATTTAGATGAAAATTACAGTGTTCAATAACTCTTTCCCATCAGATACAAACAAAGAGAGATTGAAGAGCAAATTCAATAAACAGCCATATCTACAGACCAGAATATCACAGACTTATTTTAGTATCACTGAGATGTTTTTATTATCAGTATTTGTTTTAATTTTAGTTCAAGTTTTAGTAATTTTGTTGTATGCTTTTATCTTTTTTATTAGATTTTTTTTTTTCAATCTCTCTAGTATATAGTTTTTTTTTTTTTTTTTCCCATATCTGTTAAAATTCCATTTTATTTCTTTAACTAGCTGAAATAAGTTAAATACATTTTTCTAAATATCTTATTGTATTTCATTTAACATTTAACATTTAAGTTTTAATAACCCATACTAGATCTCAGTCTATTTTAGCTTGTCAGGTTCATAATAATAATTGATAAAGGGTTCATGTCATGAGGGATTAAATGTTTCTTAAAGTTTATATTAGAGCATTAAAAATTTACAACATTTCTTAACCCAAAGCATCCTCCTCACAGTTCAAAAACCTCATTTTCTGTACGACCAGTTCTGATGTTCTACAAGTTAATTTTAAGAACCATAAAAGGAATTATGAGACTTAAGAGAAAAAAAGAGAGTGGTCTGGAGAGAGTTTTGAGTTCTAAAAGTTACAGTATGTTTTCACAATTTTACAATGATTATTTTAGAAGTTGAATGAAAGTTTGGTTCCTCCTTATGGTCCCTTTGAACATTTTATTACTACTTATACTTTATTTAACATAACAGAGGCATGCTGACACACAAAATGTTAAATAATTGAATTATGTATCACATTTATTAGCACAAAACAGTCCAAATTTACAGTGTTTCTATGGATTTACTCACTAGTGAACACTACAACTACAGTGTTGTGAGATCATTCTCCATTTATATGCCAAAAACGGTATTAAACTGTAATATTATTGTGATACCACCAGTCACAGAAATGTATTAGAAAATTATTTATAAAATAATAAATATAAATAAAACAAAGGTTATTGGAGTATATTCACATTTTCAGCAAATTTTCTTTTTCGGCTGAACTATTTCTTTAATGTTCCCAGATCAAGCAGGGCTAAACGTGTCTGTTTTCATACTGCCGTCTTTCTTCATACTGTTTTCACCAGAGAAGTCTTTTATGATGTTGTAATAAACACTTACAGTGCTTTTGCCCGCTCGGCTCTGATCTGACCTGCGTTTACAGTCGCAGAGCTTCTTAAAAGCAGCACGAAACTTCTGCGACATGGCGTTGTAGATGATGGGGTTGACGGCGCTGTTGGTGTAAATGCACATGCGGCAGAAGAGCAGGAACCAGGTGTTGAGATACGGCGGATCCATGAACGAATTCACAACCACTAGAGTCTGATACGGCATCCAGAGGAGAGCGAACAGAACCACCACCACCGCCAGCATCTTTGTGACCTGCAATACAAGTCAAGTCAGCTTTATTTCTACAATGCATTATACAATAGAGATTGTTTCAATACAGACAGAAGGTGCTACTTAGAAAAAATGGAAATGTGAGCTGCTGCATTTGTTTTGTGCTTTTACATTCATAGGCAGAGCACATTGCACATGACTGCATAATATTTACCCTTTCTGAAGAAATGCTTTGATACTCAAAACATGCTAATTGAACTAGAACTAGAAAGTTCTTGATGGTTGTTTGTGGAGTCTCTGTGATATTCTGGCCTCATAAAAAAACAGGCTCAGATCGCTCCTTTATCCTTCTTTGTATATTGGCCTATTTTTATTATCTGTCAGGCAAAAACGACAGTATACATCTCACTGTCTCGGAAACACTCCTGCTTACACATTATATTATTGATTATAATTGATATATGATGATACAGAACATCATCACACGAAGAAAAAAAACGTTTGTACTGTAATTATGGATCATAAACAATCACAAATAACTAATTCAGGATCTGTTTCCTACTGACAATTAAAGGTTAACATTGAGAATTGAAGAAATTTGTGTTTTCTGGTTATATTTGTATTAAGATAAATGCATAAACATGCATAAATAATTTAAAATATATATTTATGAATTACATACATTATTACAGTTAACTAAAACCATAAAAAAATTGTTACTTGAAATAAAATATAAAAAAACGTAAGCTTATTTCAATTCAACTAGTATTATCTGTCAGGCAAAAACGACAGTATACATCTCACTGTCTCGAAAACACTCCTGCTTACACATTATATTATTGATTATAATTGATATATGATGATACGTAACATCATCACACGAAGAAAAAAAACGTTTGTACTGTAATTATGGATCATAAACAATCACAAATAACTAATTCAGGATCTGTTTCCTACTGACAATTAAAGGTTAACATTGAGAATTGAAGAAATTTGTGTTTTCTGGTTATATTTGTATTAAGATAAATGCATAAACATGCATAAATAATTTAAAATATATATTTATGAATTACATACATTATTACAGTTAACTAAAACCATAAAAAAATTGTTACTTGAAATAAAATATAAAAAACGTAAGCTTATTTCAATTCAACTAGTTCCCAAAGAAACACTTTTCATTTTTATTTAGTTTAACTCAAATAAATCTGAAATAAAAATACTTTAAAACTCTATAGACGAAACAAATGACGAAACAAAAAAATTATTAAAACTTTAACAAAAATGTAATTAAAATTAAAAAATGTAATTAAAAAAAATTAAAAATAGAAAATATGAAAATAAAAAATAATGTAAACTCTCATCTAAAACTAAATGAACCTAAATAAAGCTGATATATCTGTATGAATATATATTTGTTTTTTTCTTTCTTCACTATAAGTTACATTGGAAGACAAACAAACAAATACATAAATATATAATTTTTTCTTTCTTCATAAATTATGCATAATAAATAAATAAAAAATATATAAATAAATCAATATATATTTTCTTTATATTTTTAAATGAATTGCATAAACATACATGAAAAAAAATTATTTGTTTCTTCATATTTTCTTGAATGTACATTGACAGACAGAGCGCACCTGTTTTCTGGATGCTGCTGCTCTAAAGGACACTTTCACAGAGCTGTGCCGGCGGCCCTGATGGACAGAGAGCCTCTGCTCGGACAGATTCGATGGCAGCGGGTCTCGAAACAAGATCCTGGCGATCAGACCGTACAGAACCGAAGCCACAACGAGAGGGACCACGTAAAACAGCGTGAAGTCCAGGAAGTAGATGGGCATATAGAGGTTCCTGGACATCCGATAGCCGCAGCGAACCACAACGCCGTTAGAATAAACTGTCTCATTAGTGTCCACGAGGAAGAACCACATGATGCAGTAGAGAGAGGGGAAGATCCAGACACAGCCGATGATCTTCTTGGCTCTCAATGTGATGTTTTATTAACAAATTTCGGGAGGAGCACGCGCAGATAATTAACACGGCCAATCCATCATCAGTAATTACACCATCTATCCAACCAGCACAAGAGAGAACCCCTATAAATAATCAAAGCAGTCTTACCTTCACTATCTCTAGTCTTTCAGCACTGGCACATCCAATTGCCGCAACATGTCAGAGATTGAACTATTCCCGGACGATAACTCCTTTGACACCACGGGTCCTCCGGCGTCTCCAGTCGCCTTTCAGCACACCAGCGCTCCGCAGGACACCACAATCTAGCTCGCGGCTGCAACACGGCATCAGCCCTCTCCTCCACCCCAGCTGCGGAGAAATGAACCGTGACAGGACTACATCAGGCGCTCATCAGCTCCGGCGTCAACGTCCCACGATGGTCGGTCAAGGCGGATCTCCTCGCCCTCTATACTTCCCTACAAACAGGGGCCCCGGAACTGTCCCAAGCATGAGCATGCCTCCACAAGCGGTTCCGGAGGCTACCTTTCCACCTCCCCTCGCTCGCTCTTCCTTCTCGCTTTCTTCTGCCACGACCCTACCCATCCCTCCGAACGCTCTCGCCTTGGAACCAACCCCCCCCGGCGGATTTTCTGTCACTCTAAAAAACACCGGTCACAACCCATCACGTATCTTATCATTTGCCAAATTCATGATCGTTTTCACCCGTTATACAGAAGTCATCTGCACTGTTTTCCCTCACAGGAGATGCGAGCTCGGCGACTATCTCGCGATAGTCGCTGAACTCGCGTTATCTTACGGCGGCTCTCACTTTTACACATACCACAAATTATTTTCAGCTAAATGCGCCATCCGCCCCCCTGCCCCGATCCATCCCAGCCCAAATCCACCAGCTACGTCCTGCGCCTCCTAGACATCCCAACCACCCCTTTCCCCCCCACTTCCACCTACTGCCGCCGCTCAGCTTCCTCTAATAGCCAGGTCTGTGCCAGTTTCAATACTGGCAGATGCTCAAGGCAGCGCTGTCGTTTCATGCACGTTTGCAATTTTTGTGGCGGCGCTCACGCCCACTTGATATGTCCAGTGCAAAAAGCTGCAAATAAAAATGCTAAACAATACTTATCGACTCCTGTAAATGTTTCTCGTTTGTCTTCAGAATTGCTTCATCACCCTGACTCCCATTTCACGGATTATCTACTATCGGGTCTCTCACATGGCTTTCACCCCGGTGTCGGAAATCTCCCCTCCAAAAGCCTCATCTGCCCTAATCTCCAGTCCGCTCTCGCCGAACCCGAAACAGTCGATCTCCTAATTAAAATTACCCTGATCAAAGACGCGGGTCACGGTGCTTGGCTGGCCAAAGTCGACATCACCTCTGCCTTTAAAGTATTGCCAATTCACCCAGATTTTTGGCATTTATTCGGCATCCGCTGGCATAATAAATTTTACTTTTCCATGCAGTCCGCTCTTGTCGAACCCGAAACAGTCAGTCTCCTAATTAAAAAAGAAACAGATGCAAACTTCATGATCAGCCCCTTTTCCGTCCCTCCCTTTAATGTTTTCCGTGTTAGCCCCATCGGTGTAGCTACCAGGAAATTCTCAGGTAAAATCGAATTTTTGGTATCAACTTAGATTCACAAAAATTCCAGGCTTCTCTGTCTAAGGAAAAAATTGATAGGACGATTTTGGTTGCTTCCACCCTCTTAGACAACCCAAGCTGCTCCAAACGCGAGCTGCCCGCTGGCATAATAAATTTTACTTTTCAGTCCGCCTCACTTTCGGCTGCAGAAGCAGCCCTAAAATTTTCTCCAACAATTACGCAATACCTTACCTGATCCATCTTTTAGACGATTTCTTAATCATCTCGTCTACCGATTCCATC
>NW_015657486.1:364404-364847 GCF_001515625.1 Sinocyclocheilus rhinocerous
TTTCGTTTGTGCGCGACAGTCGTCCGCGAGGGGCTGTCGCGCTATTTTGTGTTTGTTTCTTTTATTAAAGAGTGTTTAAATGTCCGCCGGTTCCCGCCTCCTTCTTCCCGTGACTACAAACGACGTTACACTATCCATTCTCGGTCATTTAAATTTCACGATGCGCATCATCCCGCAGGGCCGCCCTTTCATCTCACATCTCCTCTCTCTCGCGTCCTCCGCCCACGCACTAGAGGATCGAGTAATATAACTTAGTCGTCGCAGCCCTTCTGTGGGATAAGGAGTGGTCCGCCACCAGCATATTTATCCACTGCGGCAACGAGGCTACCGTGCACTGCATCAATAAAGGCTGTTCCCATTCACCCGCCATAATGCCTTTAAGATGCCTGATTTGGATCTCGGCTTGCGACCAATTCATTGTAACTGCAAAACACATTCCTGGG
>NW_015657486.1:365140-389104 GCF_001515625.1 Sinocyclocheilus rhinocerous
TGTATTCTACACTGCCGCAGCAGTGCTCGCTTCCGCAGAAGCCATTTTTTCTTTTCAGATGCCATAGCAGTTCCCACTCCCGCAGGAGTTTTCTTTTCAGATGCCGCAGCAGCGCCCGCTTCCGCAGAAGCCATTTGTTCTTTTCAGATGCCGTAGCAGTTCCCACTCCTGCAGGAGTTTTCTTTTCAGCTGCCACAGCAGCGCCTGCTTCTGCAGAAGCCTCTAGTTCTGTCTTCTAAAGCCTCAGCAGTGCCGCTACTACAAACGACGTCCAGCACCCCACCAATTTTAAGCTTTGCAAATTTTGGGGGGTTATCAACGCTCCTCTCTGGCTGCTGTCCCATACTAATTGCATCTTTGGGGGAGCGCTCTGGGTCCGGGCTAAAAACCCGAGCTCGGACCCCTCTCCCCGGACAGGGGGAGTACCCTGGGCTCGAGAGTAATTACCGAGCTTGGAGCCCTCTCCCCGGACAGCACGCCAAATACGCCTAACCTTTACTCAGTTCATTATATGTAAATGTGAACTCGTGAAGTGATGTTTTATTATCAAATTTCAGGAGGAGCACGTGCAGATAATTAACACGGCCAATCCATCATCAGTAATTACACCATCTATCCAACCAGCACAAGAGAGAACCCCTATAAATAATCAAAGCAGTCTTACCTTCACTATCTCTAGTCTTTCAGCATCCCTCCACCACCCCGACTCCTCACCTTCAGCCCGTTCCAACCCCAGCATGGGGAGGAGCACTCGGGGGGAGCGCTCTGGGTCCGGGCTAAAAACCCGAGCTCGGACCCCTCTCCCCGAACAGGGGGAGTACCCCCGCCTCAAGAGCAATTACAGAGCTCGGAGCCCTCTCCCCTGGACAGCACGCCAAATATGCATAACCTTTACTCAGTTCATTATATGTAAGTGTGAACTCGTGAAACGGTGCAGATGAACTGGGCTTCGATGGAGTGGCAGATGGCGATGTAGTGCTCGATGGTGACGGCCGTGATAGCGCAGGAGGAGACGTTGATGCCCAGGTACTGCAGGTAAGTGATGCAAGCGCAGCCAGCATAGCCATGGATCCATGAAGCCACAACCTCGGAGATGTTCGGTAAACCGGCGGCCAAAAGCAGTCAGATCGGCCACGGCTAAACTCACTAAATAGCAGTTGGTGGCAGTCATCATGTGTTTGCTGCAGATAACCACCAGAACCACCATGACGTTCCCAGAGATCCCCACAACGCAGATGAGCAGCGACAGAGAGATGGTGACCACCTGGATCTCCAGAGAGTTCTCTGGCATCATGCTCAGAGTCTGACTGTCGCTGGAGTTTCTGTACGGATGCATTGAGGTGCTGTTATCCATCGTGGTGTTTCTCAGGATATTCCCATTTTAGCCATCTCAAGAGGAAGCCTGGAGAAAGTTAGAGGAAAAATGCACACCATCATCATTAAGATTTCCTGATGAGTTTTTAGATTTTTATTAGAGTTTATTAATATATTTAATATTTTTGTTTTTATTTTTATTGTTAATAGATTTAATTTCAATTGTGGTTAAAGTTTGATTATCTTTTCTTTCTTTTTTTGATTTCAGCTTTAGTGTTAGTTGTTTTAGTACATCAAGTTAAAGCAAATGAAAATGGCATATTTTGCCTTGACAATTAGCGGAACTAAAATAAATAGCAGAAAAAAATTATTTTAAAATAATTTTTAAAAAAATTATATTTTATTTCATGTGACAAAAATGCTTTTATGGTTTTAGTTGTAGTTAATAACACTGATATACAGTTCTGTAATATTTATACTTAATTTTACATAATAACTGAAAAGGACTTACCATATTTTACCTTTTTCATAATAAACACCACTTCCACTTCTAAATATAATTTATACAAAAGATACAATAATAAAATATATAAATTAATACAGTTGTTTCATATATTTCATAGGCTATACAAATAATTTATTTTTGAATAATAATATGCTCTTAAATGTGATCAGATGCATGAAGTGTTACTCACCGTGAAGCTGGATGATCCTCCAGACGATCTTCAGATTTCTTCTCCAGAGATCATCTGCAGCATCTACTGAGAGAATCAGCATCAGTCCTCCTCTTCTCTTCTCTCTCCTCCTCTTTCACTCACTGACAATGTATTCCTCTTCTCTCTTCTCTCTCTTCTTTAGATTCTTGTCAAAAGCTCTGTGTTCAATTCGTAGTACTTCATTAAAAGCATACTTAATAGATATTTTGGGATAAAGAACATCATCTGAAAACTGATGAAGCAGCTTTGGTTGCTGCTTGGATTAAACAGCCTTTAAATAATGAGAGTTCAGCTGTAACAACACAAATACAATACATGAAACAACAGCAAACAAAGCCAAAATATCATAACCAAATCAGAAAGATGTTTTCATTCACTAACTGTATGTACACACATAAAACCTGTGTGCAAACATTTTCACACAGAAATTATGATTAACACAAAATGTATGCATTGACAATATATGGCTAGAAAATATATTTAGAAATGAAGACAAAGATAAATCAATTATTCATAACGTTTGATTGTTTATTGAGTATATATTGCACATAGATGTTCCCATATAAACGTGAATATATGTACACACACATATATACACATTCACAGAATGAGTTTCTAGTTCCCAGCATGCTTTCCTTCTGACTGTTAAAGGAGAGTAAACATTGTTAAATTAAGTGTTATGTCGTTGTGTTTTTGCTCAATATTAATATAGGGGGAGATCTGTTAGTGTATGAGGTTGTATTTTTTTTTATGTAAAAGGGTTTCTGGTATGTGTAAGTTTGTGCAGAAGAGTAGAGCCTGTGGTTAGGATGATGATTGGCCAAACACCATTAAGACTATGTTACTTTATTTAAAAAGTAATGGCTGAGCACTTTTCAGAGCAGTGATAATCTGTTTACTAAGTGCTTTATTATGAGCAGGTGTGCGCTTATGCTATTGTAAACTAGCTATATTTTAAAATACGAAACATGTATATTATAAATGATTGTTAAATATAAGAAATATATTTCCATATATGCACATATATACTGCATGAGTAAATTTGTTCAATATATTTTTACACATGCAGTACCATATCTTATCACATGTACATCTATATATTATAAAGTGTATTACTGAATAAAAATTACGTATATTGTGATATATAAGTAAATATATTGTCACATATTTTTCAATATATGAAAGCTGCAATTCCTTATTCAATATATTGTAATATATTTACACAATATATTATCATATGTATCATGAGAAAGAAGATTAGGGTCCTCCGCTGAGCAGAGGGGCATCAGAGGCACCGTCGTGAAAGGGCCCGAAGACATGCTGCTTTTATAGCTGATACCTTTAAGGTCACTCAGGGGTTGCTGGGGCAGAAGCACAGTGGAAAGCTGGTCTGTCCACGGGAAGAAATGGTTCAATATCGGAGTAATACACAGCCTACAGTGATCCAAAGAGAGAAAAGGAGTTGACAGAACTAACACTTAAAAAAAATTGTGGTAGTAATGTTTAGAACTGCAGCGAAAACTATGATAAAATATAAATGATAATTGTTAATCTATAAATACTGTGATATGAGGCCAGAACACAACTCTGATGAGCAACTGATCTCTGTTCACTAACAGCTGCAGTGTGTTTGAATGCAGTAACTTCATCAAGCCACAAGAGGTCGCCATATCCCTACTAGTACTACAAAAAAAACTCATGTAGCAAAACTTACTAAAGCTATCCAACGAACTAATGGAATGGTTTTAAGAAAAAGCTTAAGCTTTTTACACAAAAATAACACAAATGGCCATGAAATTAAATCTGTGAGTATTGTGCTGATGTGGCTGGAATGACTGGAAATGCTTTACAGGAAGATTAAAACTTCTGACCAAAGAGGAGAGTGAAAATGACAAGACAGTCAGGTTAGCATCATACTTCATTTCCGACAGAGATTAAAAAATAAAAAAAAACGAGGCTGTGAGGGACTGAAATACAGTGTGTTCGATTGATTGTACTGTTGTTTAATAATATGCCGATTGTTCAGCTTCTGAAACGTTCCAAAATCTCTCAGTAGACAAGCTCACATGAAACCGTAAATGACAGGATATTTGTATAATGCAAATTTCGTTTGCATAAAATGCAATACAGCATCTACCCCCGATCTAGGTCAGGGGTGCTTTCAATGATGGCAGGATTGGAGGAGGTAAATGAATAAAAAGAAGAGGTCGATGGTCTAATTAAGGAAAACAGAATGTGCTTATACATTTCTTGAGTTTTGTAAGGAGTGCTTGTGTTAAAACAGACAGGAATGTGTGTTTACTGATGGACCAAACGCTGGTTAGCGTGACTGGACTGAAATGGCGATGTGCTTGTTTTGGGATCTTAGGGAAATTCATAAACAGACCTGCAGAACAGGTTTATCAGTGGGACACACCTCCTGTACTGAATGAGTCATAGTGTGCTTGTAAATACTGAAGTGCTTTGGAAAAATCTTTCTTGGAGGATATGCCTAGTTACATTTGAAAAGCACTAAACAAATGCTTTGTTTTTGTTTTAAATGGCTGTTTAGTGACAATTTGATAATTTTGTGTTAAATTGCCTCTTTTGTTTATGCATTACAGTTTGTGTTTTATTTAGAAGGAAAGGGGATGTAGTGATTAGTTGACGTTGCTGTTATTGTCCACTAGATGGCAATAATAACAAACATAGGTAGCCGATACATAGGAGTAAAGACAGAACAAAGAAGTGGTAGAGAAGCCTAATTCATAAATTGAAACCTGGGACTTTGTTTCATATTAAAAGTACCAAAGCACAATGCTTATTGCGATTAATTGGATGGGAAGTGCCCTTCAGTGTTCCATCCATTAACTGAAAACAGGCTAGACTAATCGATTCTTTGGATTTAAGAAACGATATCGTTCCGTAAAAAAGAGAATCGATTAATAATATCGAGATATCGATATTTTTTACCCAGCCCTAGTAAACATAAAACCATGTCTGCATTTGTGATCGGAGAAACGACAAACAAGCGCTACTCTACACTGCTCAAAACTTGCGTTTGAATCGTCAGTGGCAAATCCTTTAAATATGAAAACGTACTTACAGTCTGTGAATCAGAACAGCCGGCATTGTAGTCTACTCTAGGACCAGGAAACAGTCCTCCATAAAATGTGCTGCACACATCTGAATATTTGGGTTGAACTGTTCCGGAACAGTGTTGTAAATACAACTTAACCACTGATTTCTAGTCGTGTCCTCTTTTGGAAGGCCAAAGTAGTTTCGCTTTCACAACGAAACACACAGCGTCACACACGGCAGCCTTGAGTGAGCGGAGGCCGGTGGGCTTGAGAACAGCTCGGCCGGCGGATTCGACGAAGGAGCGGCCGGCGGGTTTGCGGAAACCACATGTGACGACCCCGGGCTGGACTCTGCTTCGTCCACGGTGAAAGCCGATCCGGCGATCCACAGCGCAAAGTTGATGTATTTCCTCAGCGACCAGCACGGATCAGCTCTAGGCATGACGAAGCAGATATCGTCCTCTTTTGGAAGACCAAACAAAGTAGTTTCGCTTTCACAACAAAACACACAGCACCTTCACGACATGGCGGCAGCAACAATACTACAGCAAAAATTAAAGTTACGCCTTCTTTCTTTGCGTGAACATTTGGGCGGCGTTATGCAAATATTCCCACAGAGCGACGTAGGTATGTGGGGGCGTAAAGAGAAAAGAAAAATTGAAATCGCATCATATGACCCCTTTAAGAAATAAAGAGGCTACACGCCAGTTCATACATTTACTTTTCAGAGTGTTTATTCAACAAACACCACAGAGGTCACCATCTCACTTCTAGTGCTTAAAAAACTCATGTAGCGAAACATGCTAAAGCTACCCAACGACCTTACGGAATGGTTTCAAAAGTATAAGCTTTTTACACAAAAATAACACAAATAGTCATGTAATTAAATCTGTGAGTATTGTGCTGATGTGGCTGGAATTAAAACTACTCAACAGAGAACAGGACTGTGAAAATGACAAAACATTAATCAGGTTAGCTTCATTTTTAATTTCTGACAGGGATGAAAACGAGGCTACAAGGAACTGAAATGTTGCGTGTTCAATGGATTGTACTGTTGTTTAATAATATGCCGATTGTTCAGATGCTGAAACGTTCCAAAAACTCTCAGTAGATGAAGCCTACATTAAACCGTCTGAAAGCTGAAAATGGCACATGATGTAAGATATTTATACAATGGATGTTATTGTAAAGACTGTAAATCGATCCCTCACAGGCTCATTTTCATTTGACTAAAATTCAATACAGCATCTACCCCTGATTTTGGATCAGTGGTGCTTTCAATGATGGCAGAATTGGAGGAGTTAAATGAATAAAAAAAGAAGAGGCAGATGGTCTAACTGAGAAAAACAGAATTTCTTTACATTTCTTGAATTTTGTATGGAGTGCTTGTGTAAAAACAGACAGGAGTGTCTGTTTAATGATGGATCAAACTGGAATGGGGATAGCAGTTACTTATGTTTTTTTTACAGTCTATAAAGCATAAAACTGAGCTGAGTGCATGACAGGGATGCAAATTAAATAACAGCAGACGCAGATGATTGTACAAATGTTTTTTTGTTTTTTTTTTTTGCCACAAATGAAACGGCACAATTTTCAAAACCAGCCTTCCATAAACAACAGAAAAACACAACATTAAGGACAACAGAACAAGACAACAAAGAACATGCACATCAACATATATTAATCTAAAAAATCAATTATCTTAAGTATGCAATGACTGTAGGCATAGACAAATGTATAATACAAAGCAGTCAACTGCTTTTTGGCACAAATGGAGCGGTCATGGGGTTTAGTTACCATTTCTGGTGATGTCCTTCCTGCTTTATGCCCTTCAGTGCTTTCTGTGTTGTTGGCCATCACAGAAGCTTCTGGAAAGTTCCAGTCAAAAATATGCTATGTCACTGAAGCAGAAACAAGACAAACTTGCCTCATTCACACATGCTGAGAAACACATTATGTGCACATTAAAGTTAAGGAAATACTGTTGTTAAAATTAGATACTGTTACTTCCCCTTGATAAAGAGAGGTGGATCTGGGTTTGGTGAATGGTGTCTGTTGTGCTCCATGGAAGAAAGTTGTAACTGTTTTAGATAAAAACATCTTACCTTCTTATTTTACTTACCTTTATATGATTTGTTTTTTCAAAAACCTACTTGAATAGGTTTTTGGAAGAGGTGCTAGTGAGGCCAGCAGGGGGTGCTCACCCTGTGGTCTGTGTGGGTCCTAGAGCCCCAGTATAGTGACGGGGACACTATACTGTCAACAAGCAACGTCCTTCGGATGAGACGTTAAACTGAGGTCCTGACTCTCTGTGATCATAAAAAATCCCAGGATGTCTTTTGAAAAGAGTAGAGGTGTGACCTCAGCATCCTGGCCAAATTTGCTCATAAGCCTCTGACCATCATGGCCTCCTAATCATCCCCATATCTACTTATTGGCTTCATCACTCTGTCTCCTCTCCACCAATAAGCTGGTGTGTGGTGGGCATTCTGGCGCACTATGGGTGCCGACGCACCATCCAGGTGGATGACTGTTGTCCAAACATGTTATGAGTTATGCCTGCAGGACTATATCAACAGCCATTAGACAGGGCTTTCCAATCTGCAGTGGTTTCAACCAGGGGTGCCGCTATGGTTTCTGGGCCCCCTGAACATCATATTGACTTGGGCCCCCTCCATAGAAATTGTGCGGGGGAGAATCACCTTCGGGCCCCCCTTCCTCGTCGGGCCCTTAGAATCGTCCTAACTTTCCCCTCCGTTACGGCACCCCTGGTTTCAACAGCTCAATCTCAACGGCCCAAGAACTTTCAGAATATTAAACTTTCTGGAAAAACTGTAATACAATCTCATCACATTTCTCATAGGCCTCGCTCTAGATGATGATAGATGAACACTATAAAATAAAACTTTGCAAGCTGCATGCAGGATCTTCTCTCTTCTGTTGAACTTCAGCAATGATGAAGTTTGTACAAATGTCTGTAGTTTCTGATTCCTCTTTCCAAATAGACATACAGATGACCACTGTCAACTGGACCGCACCAAAGACGTGTTACATACAGTCATTTGGGTAAATAAAAAAAATTAAAAAGTGTCACTTTTTTTTTTTTAATTCAGACTAACCAAATGTTATAGTCAGTGGTCATAGCCAAAATATCTCTGTGTTTTCGTGCGTTGGGCGAGAGTATCTTGATTTCCCTTGTTCACACCCCTGTCGTGGATGGAAGTATCTTGAATCGTCTTTGGAGTTGAGCCAGTTTGGCTCCACATGCCCACACCTTGGTGGAGAGTATCTTGACCCACATGTGGGGTTGGGCCAGTTTCTGATGCCTCTTTCCATACAGATGGCCACTGTCAACCACTGTCAACTGGACTGCACCAAAGAAGTGTTACATACAGTCACTTGGGAAAATAAAAACAATTTTTTTTTTAAATAAAATCCTAACATTAATCAGCCCAAACTCTTATAGATGAACATACAACTGAATGAAGACAGAGTTATACTGTATGAGAACGAATATATATTTGTGCTTTGTGATTTTAGTTCAATATTTTTTTCTTTAATATTTCTATTATATAAGGGGATTTTACTAAATATTAACATCACTGATACGCCGGAGGTTTGGTCAGTGAGCACGCTCGCTGACTGAATTCTGCACTTTAGGAAATTCTCTTATCAAAAACAACAAAGCGCAGACGTACATGTGATGTAAATAAGAGATTCTTCATATACTGCAGACAGCATCACCTAATGTTTGAATAATCGTGGACATGCGGCGTTATAATTAGAAACCTAAAATTTATTTTTATTAAATGTGATTAAATGAATATGTCCTGAACATTTCACATAAAATAATATCAGTGAGGAGAAGCTGCAGGGATGTGCGCCGTGAGGTGCACAAGAAAAATACAACCGCACTGTATCTCTGGTCATTGTAATATGTAACTAATGTTTAGATTTTTTAAAAATATTGTGTGCTTTCACAAAAATGAAGTATCCTGTGGATGATCGAGGGGCACAAGGAGAATCTGGGTGGCACTGCTCATAGTCCCCTCTTAGACCCGGCCGGCCCTGCGGCAGGGGGGGGGGCAGCACCCTCAGCACCCCTAGTTCCTGCGGTCATGCTTTCGAGTTGAGCCAGTTTGGCTCTGCATGCCCACACCTTTGTTGAGTGTATCTTGACCCAACTGTGTTGTTGGGCCAGTTTCTGATGCCTCTTTCCATACAGATGGCCACTGTCAACCACTGTCAACTGGACTGCACCAAAGAAGTGTTACATACAGTCACTTGGGAAAATAAAAACAATTTTTTTTTTAAATAAAATCCTAACATTAATCAGCCCAAACTCTTATAGATGAACATACAACTGAATGAAGACAGAGTTATACTGTATGAGAACGAATATATATTTGTGCTTTGTGATTTTAGTTCAATATTTTTTTCTTTAATATTTCTATTATATAAGGGGATTTTACTAAATATTAACATCACTGATACGCCGGAGGTTTGGTCAGTGAGCACGCTCGCTGACTGAATTCTGCACTTTAGGAAATTCTCTTATCAAAAACAACAAAGCGCAGACGTACATGTGATGTAAATAAGAGATTCTTCATATACTGCAGACAGCATCACCTAATGTTTGAATAATCGTGGACATGCGGCGTTATAATTAGAAACCTAAAATTTATTTTTATTAAATGTGATTAAATGAATATGTCCTGAACATTTCACATAAAATAATATCAGTGAGGAGAAGCTGCAGGGATGTGCGCCGTGAGGTGCGCAAGAAAAATACAACCGCACTGTATCTCTGGTCATTGTAATATGTAACTAATGTTTAGATTTTTAAAAAATATTGTGTGCTTTCACAAAAATGAAGTATCCTGTGGATGATCGAGGGGCACAAGGAGAATCTGGGTGGCACTGCTCATAGTCCCCTCTTAGACCCGGCCGGCCCTGCGGCAGGGGGTGCTGCAGCACCCTCAGCACCCCTAGTTCCTGCGGTCATGCTTTCGAGTTGAGCCAGTTTGGCTCTGCATGCCCACACCTTTGTTGAGTGTATCTTGACCCAACTGTGTTGTTGGGCCAGTTTCTGATGCCTCTTTCCATACAGATGACCACTGTCAACTGGACTCTGCTCGCCCGTGTCGTGGAGGGGAGTATCTTGAACTGTGTGTGGGGGTGGGCCAGTTTGGCTCCACATGGCCATGTCATGGATGGAAGGATCTCAACTCATCTGTGGGGTCGGGGCCAGTGTGGATCTGCTCGCCTGTGTCGCGGAGGAGAGTATCTTGAACTTTGTGTGGGGGCGGGCCAGTTTGGCTCCACATGCCTGTGTCATGTATGGAAGTATCTTAACCCATTTTTTGGGGTCAACCACTGTTAACTGTACGGCACCAAAGACAGTTTGGCTCCACATGCCCATGTCATGGATGGAAGTATCTCAACTCATCTGTGGGGTCGGGGCCAGTGTGGATCTGCTCGCCTGTGTCGCGGAGGAGAGTATCTTGAACTTTGTGTGGGGGCGGGCCAGTTTGGCTCCACATGCCTGTGTCATGTATGGAAGTATCTTAACCCATTTTTTGGGGTCAACCACTGTTAACTGTACGGCACCAAAGAAGTGTTATGTACAGTTATTTCGGCAAATAAAAGCACAACAAAAATAGTGTCACTATTTTTTTTTTATTTCTAGCCAAATGTTATAGTCAGTGCTCATAGCCAAATATCTCTGTCCTTTCATACATCAGGCAAGAGTATCTTGATGAACTTTGTCTGCGCCCCTGTCAGGAATGGAAGTATCTTGAACCGTCTTTGGAGTTGAGCCAGTTTGGCTCTGTATGCCCGTGCCTTTGTGGAGAGTATCTTGACCCACATGTGGGGTTGGACCAGTTTCTGATGCCTCTTTCCATACAGATGACCACTGTCAACCACTGTCAACTGAACTGCACAGAATAAGTGTTACGTACAGTCATTTGGGTAATTAAAAACACTAAAATAGTGTCACTATTTTTTTTTTTTTATAGTCAGTGGTTATAGCCAAAATATCTCCGCACTTTTGTATATAGAAAAAATGAGCGTGCACGTTGTCAAAAGAAGTTGTGCAGACTGCCATATCTTTGGAGAAGCCGGACAGTTTACTGTTGTGGTGTCATTGTCATGTCGTTGAGGTGCTGCGTTAGTCCAGCACTGCAATCTGCTGAACACCTGAACCAAATTTGTTACACCTGATCCAATTCGACACACAGCTGAGCCCAGCTGTAACCAGCTGAACCATGCTGAAAACACCTGAATCAAGTTCAGTACACCTGAATGAATCTGGAGTACACCTGATAAAATCTGGTGTACAGATAAAAGCAAACAATTCACACAAGTTAACCACTGCTGTAGCTTTGAAAAAAACAAAGCCGGTCGGTTTACGGTCATGGTTGACTCGGGTGTAGTGCCAAGCAATGGCATATTGACTTCAGTGAATTCAGGTGAAGCACAAGACATGCTGAAGAAGAGAGAATCCGACTGGCTTCCTTGAGAGAGAGTATCTTGACCAACCTGTGCAGCCATTCCGGTGTTGCTCTGCACGCCCATGTCATAGATGGAAATATCTTGACACGTCTGTGGGGTCAGGCCAATGTGGATCAGTGCGACTGTGTCATGGATGGGATTATCACGAGCCATCTGTGGGGTCGGGCCAGTGTGGCTCTGCTCGCCCGTGTCGTGGAGGAAAGTATCTTCAACTGTGTGTGGGGGTGGGCCAGTTTGGCTACACATGCCCATGTCATGGATGGAAGTATCTCGACCTGTCTGTGGGGTCGGGCCAGTGTGGCTCTGCTCGCCCATGTCTAGAACCGCCCCTGCCTATTCATCTTATTTTTCACTTAATATGTGGCACACTGAACTTAGAAGTTGTAATGAGAATTCAGATTAGGTGTTTTAAGCAAGACTAGACCAACATTTACTAAACATTTAATGATAAAATTCAAACATTACAAATGAAGTCCAGTTATTAAAAGCCCAAAAAAGATTTCAAACAAAGATATACAGTGCCTTGTGAAAGTATTCGTTTTTTTCTCATTTTGTTATATTGCTGCATTGTTAAACTGCTTTAAATTACTTTTTTTCACATCAATCTACACTCCATACACCAAAATGGCAAAGCAAAAAACAGATTATTAACATCTTTGCAAATTTATTAAAAATAAAAAAAACTTAAATGATTCCATTGCATAAGTATTCATACCCTTATCTGGGACAGTTGAAATTTAGCTCAGGAGCATTCATATTGCTTGTAAATGTTAATACACTTCGAGTGAAATTAACCTGTGGCAAATTCAATTGAATGGGTATGATTTGGAAAGGCACACACATCTTAAAACAGCTGAAAAAAATGCATATCAGAGCAAAAACCAAGCCCTGAGGTCAAATGAACTGCCTGTAGAGCTCAAAAACAAGGTTGCATCAATCCACAGATCTGGGGAAGAGCTCAGAAAAAAATCTGCTGCATTGAAGGTTCACAGAAGCATTGAACTCCCGGCCAACCTGAGCAATTGATGGAGAAGGGCTTTGGTTAGAGTGGTGACCAAGAACCTGATGGTCACTCTAGTTGAGCTCCATGATCATATGTGGAGATAGGAAAAAACCTACAGAAGGACAAACATCACTGCAACACCAAACTGGGCTTTATGGCGGTGTGGCCAAACTCAATCCTCTCTTTAGTGTAGACACATGAAAACACACTTGGCATTTGCAAAAAAGCACCTAAAGGACCCTCAGACTGTAACAGAAACAAGATTCTCTGGTCTGATGAACCTCAATTCCAAGCATCATGTTTGAAGCTGGGTTTGAACTCAATCAAATATTTCTGGATAAACCTGAAAATGTGCATCTGCCCCCATTCAATCTGAGAGAGCTTGAGAGGTGACAAGGTGAGGAGAAGAATGGCAGATAATTGCCAAATGCAGATTTGCAAAGCTTGTCGCATCATACCCATAAAGACTTGAGGTTGTAAAGGTGCTTCAGCTAAGTGCTGAGTTAAGGGTATGAATACTTATGCAATGTACTTATTTCAGTTTTTTTTTTATACATTTACGAAGTTGTGGCAATTCAGTTTTTGTTTTGTCAATATAGTGTATGGAGTGTAGATTGATGTGGAAAAAAAGTAATTTAAAGCAGTTTTACATAAGGCAGCAACATAAAGAAAGGTGAAAAAATTAAGGGGTATGAATAATTTCGCAAGACACTGTAAATAAAAAGAAGAGGTCGAAGGTCTAACTGAGAAAAACAATGTGCTCATACATTCCTTGAGTTTTGTATGGAGTGTGTATTTACTGATGGACTAAACATGGGTTAGCGTGACTGGGCTGGAATGGGCGTGTGTTTGTACTGGGATCTTAGGGGAATTCATAAACAGACCTGTAGAACAGGTTTATCAATGGGACACACCTGAACTGAATGAGTCATAGTGTGCTTCTAAGTACTGAAGTGCTTTGTAACAATCTTTTTTGGAAGATTATATTGTTTTTTTGGAAGATTATATATTTGTTATCAGTAGTTTTTTTTTTTTTTTTTTTGCACAAACGCAATGCCATTACTTGCCTCATTCACACACGTTCAGAAACATATTATGGGTCAAATGTTCATTAAAATTAATACTGTTGTTAAAATTAGATACTGTTACTTTCCCGTGATAACAAGAGGCGGATCTGGGTTTGGTGAATGGTGTCTTTGGATAAAAGTATCTTACCTTCTTATTCTACTTATCTTATGATTTGATCTCCAAAAACCATACCTGTATTATTTTTATTAAGCTTTCCATAAATATTCAGAGTTAACACTGGATTAATCACAAAAGAAATGTAGACTGACTAAAGAAAGTAACATCTCAATACGCTATGAGAAAAAAAGTCAACATGAAAGCCATTGCAATGGAATGAAAGTATTTGCAATGAAATGTTTCCCTTTTATGTTCATATCAATTAAATCTATCACCATATGAGCAGTAAAACAGTGTTTGACATCCCAGAGCATGTGGCAAACCACATTAAACACCGACTGCTGTCCAAATGTGTTATGACGTATGGCAGCAGGACTACATCAACGGCCATTAGACAGGGCTTTCCAATCTGCCGTGGTTTCAACAGCTCAATCTCAACGGCCCAAGAACTTTCAGAAAATCCATCTGTAATACAATCTCATTACATTCTTCATAGGCCTCGCTCTTGAAGAGAGTAGATGAAAACTATAAATGAAGACTATGGGGTTGAGCCGGTTTGATTCCACATGCCCGTGCCTTGGTGCATAGTATCTTGAACCATCTGCGGGGTTGGACCAGTTTGGCTCCGCATGTCTGCAACTTGGTCGTTAGTAACTCAAACCATCTGTGTGGTCGGTCCAGCATGTGGAGCAATGCTGACGCCTAAAGGGACAGTGTTTCAACCGGTCTGTGCCATTGGGGCAGTGAGGATCTGCATGTCTGTGTGGTTGGGGCAGCAGTATATAATTTGTCCATGGAATGTTTGTAAAGTACTAAGCTTAAGCAAATTAGTTAGATTAAACCTGAGTTTTTTTATGGAGTGCTTGTGTTCAAACAGGCAGGAGTGTGTGTTTACTGATAGATCAAACACTGGTTAGCGTGACTGGGCTAGAATAGGGATGTGTTTGTACTGGGATTTTAGGGAAATTCATAAACAGACTTGTAGAACAGGTTTATTATTATAGGACACCTGTATTGAGTCATAAATCATAATGTGCTTGCTGAACTGTACTGAACTGTTTTGTAACACTCTTTGCTGGAGGATTGTATCCATAATGTCAGATTTTGTTGGATAATGGTTTGAATTTTACTGCAGACAGTGAAAAGGGAGAGTAAATTGTGGGCTGAAAAGGATGAAGGGATACATGAAGGTGGTCTTAGCTGCTTTGTTCACTGATTTCAGTGTTTCTAGTTCTTTTTAATGCCTAAGATACTGGTGAGTCAAACTTGTGCTATTAGAAATCTTCATCACACAAGCTTCTGGAGAGTTCCAGTGTGCACATCACTGAAGCAGAAACAAGACACAAACTTAATTCAAACATAATGAGAAACACATTATATGGCATGTATTCATTAAAGCTAATCAAATACTGTTGAAGAGATTAAACAGTGTTACTTCCCTGTGATAATGAGGCAGATCTCGGTTTGGTCTGTA
The DNA here is from genome assembly GCF_001515625.1 of Sinocyclocheilus rhinocerous. Taxonomy (NCBI): domain Eukaryota; kingdom Metazoa; phylum Chordata; class Actinopteri; order Cypriniformes; family Cyprinidae; genus Sinocyclocheilus; species Sinocyclocheilus rhinocerous. Next base: position 380,408 of record NW_015657486.1, read on the forward strand.
CTTACTGTCAGGAGCAGAAACCACCAGAACCATCAATCATCCATCTTTACAAACCTGTTGGAAGGTAATAGAAAACAAGAGCGTTTAGGCATTCAAGGCATTGTGACAGTGATAAAGTTCTTGGCAGGGTTTTGTTGGTTTGTTCTGCTCACAGGAAACTATGTTTACATTAATTTGATCAAGACAAAGAATCTTTTCACACAAAAAATGTAACTCCCCCTCTTGTTGTTCCAAATATAACATTTCTTGTGTGCAACACATACAATATTTACCTGAATAATCTCAGTCACCATTCACCTTCACTGTGTGGAAAACAATGCAAAGAATATGAATGGTGACTTTTGTCTTCTACAAAAAAAGTTAAATGGGAGTGAGTCATTTCTATGTTCCCATGGTTCTGTGTTCCAGGGTTAAGATTAAGGTTGGGATTATAGGGTAGGGTAACATAGGAAAATAGGCTTAACCCAGGGATCTCAGATATGCTCCCATTTGAAATGACATGAGGGTGAGTAAATGATGACAGAATTGACATTTTGGGTAAACTATCACTTTAAACACACATTGTGCTGGGATTATCCATGTAATACTTGCTTTGGATAAAAGCATCTTAAAGTTGGTGTAGTTGGTATAGTCATCAACACATATACCTTGGCGCATAGTCGTTGATGCGTATGCCTGCATGCCTTGGCTCATAGCCGTAGACATAGTAGTCGGCGTAATCATCGACGCATATGCCTGCATGCCTTGGTGTGTAGTTGTAGACGTAGTAGTCGGCATAGTTGTAGACGCAGTAGTCGGCGTAGTCATCGACGCATATGCCTGCATGCCTTGGTGCGTAGTTGTAGACGCAGTAGTCGGCGTAGTCATCGACGCATATGCCTGCATGCCTTGGTGCGTAGTTGTAGACGCAGTAGTCGGCGTAGTCATCGACGCATATGCGTGCATGCCTTGGTGCGTAGTTGTAGACGCAGTAGTCGGTGTAGTCATCGACGCATATGTCTGCATGCCTTGGTGTGTAGTTGTAGACGTAGTAGTCGGCGTAATCAGACGCATATGCTTGTAGTCGGTGTAGTCATCGACGCATATGCCTGCATGCCTTGGTACGTAGTTGTAGACACAGTAGTCGGTGTAGTCATCGACGCATATGCCTACATGCCTTGGTGCGTAGTTGTAGATGTAGTAGTCAGCGTAGTCGTAGACGTAGTAGTCGGCGTAGTCATCAACGCGTATGCCTACATGCCTTGGTGCGTAGTCGTAGTAGTTGGTGTAGTCGTCAACACATATGCCTCGGCACATAGTCATTGATGCGTATGCCTGCATGCCTTGGCACGTCAACGCCCACGCACCAAAGCATGCAGGCATACCATTGTCAACTGGACCACACCAGACACAGAAAACACATTCGACAAGACATTTGAGTAAATGAAAACACACAAAAAATATGGCTTTTTATTTTGTTTTATTAAGTTATAGTCAGTGGTCATGCCTTGGGACATACCCATTGAAGCATATACCTGCATGCCTTGGTGCGTAGTTGTAGACGTAGTAGTCGGCGTAGTCGTAGACATAGTAGTCGGTGTAGTCATCGACGCATATGCCTGCATGCCTTGGTGCATAGTTGTAGACGTAGTAGTCGGCGTAGACATAGTAGTCGGTGTAGTCATCGACGCATATGCCTGCATGCCTTGGTGCGTAGTTGTAGACGTAGTAGTCGTCGTAGACGTAGTTGTCGGCGTAATCATCGACGCATATGTCTGCATGCCTTGGTGCGTAGTTGTAGACGTTGTAGTCGGCATAACCATCGACGCATATACCTGCATGACTTGGTGCGTTGTTGTAGACGTAGTAGTCGGTGTAATCAGATGCATATGCTTGTAGTCGACGTAGTAGTCGGTGTAGTCATCGACACATATGCCTGCATGCCTTGGTGCGTAGTTGTAGACGCAGTAGTCGGCGTAGTCATCGACGCATATGCGTGCATGCCTTGGTGCGTAGTTGTAGACGCAGTAGTCGGTGTAGTCATCGACGCATATGTCTGCATGCCTTGGTGTGTAGTTGTAGACGTAGTAGTCGGCGTAATCAGACGCATATGCTTGTAGTCGGTGTAGTCATCGACGCATATGCCTGCATGCCTTGGTGGGTGTAGTCATCGACACATATGCCTGCATGCCTTGGTGCGTAGTTGTAGACGCAGTAGTCGGTGTAGTCATCAACGTGTATGCCTACATGCCTTGGTGCGTAGTCGTAGTAGTTGGTGTAGTCGTCAACACATATGCCTCGGCACATAGTCATTGATGTGTATGCCTGCATGCCTTGGCACGTCAATGCCCACGCACCAAAGCATGCAGGCATACCATTGTCAACTGGACCACACCAAACACAGAAAACACATTCGACAAGACATTTGAGTAAATGAAAACACACAAAAATATGGCTTTTTATTGTTTAAATATTTAAATATTGTTTTATTAAGTTGTAGTCAGTGGTCATGCCTTGGGACATACCCGTTGAAGCGTATACCTGCATGCCTTGGTGCGTAGTCGTCGATGCATATGCCTGCATGCCTTGACGCATAATCATAGAGCTAGTTGTTGTAGTCGTCAATGCGTATGCCTGCATGGCTTGGGGCATAGTCGAAGTTGGCATAACTGTCGGCGCGTATGCCTGCATGCCTTGGCGCGTAGTCGCCGACGCGTACGTCTGCATGCCTTGGCTCGTAGTCGCCGACGCGTACGGCTGCATGCCTTGGCGCGTAGTCGCCGACGCGTACGGCTGCATGCCTTGGCGCGTAGTCGCCCACGCGTACGGCTGCATGCCTTGGCTCGTAGTCGCCGACTCGTACGTCTGCATGCCTTGGCTCGTAGTCGCCGACGCGTACGTCTGCATGCCTTGGCGCGTAGTCGCCGACGCGTATGTCTGCATGCCTTGGCACGTAGTCGCCGACACGTATGGCTGCATGCCTTGGCTCGTAGTCGCCGACGCGTATGTCTGCATGCCTTGGCGCGTAGTCTCCGACGCGTATGTCTGCATGCCTTCGCTTGTAGTCGTCGAGCAGCTGTCGTAGCAGCTGAATCAAGTCAAGTAAACCAGTACCAATTAGGTGTACAGATGAACAGACATTAATCAGGCTGAACCCATTTGAGTTCAGCTGAAACAAGTTGAATACGGCTATACCAACCTGGAGTACAGCTAAAACAATCTTGTAACCATATAAAAAACCCCGCCATACAGACCATGCCGGCAGGTTTGCTGTGGTTGTGAATTCAGGTGCAGTGCGCAGAGGTGGCATATTTCTTCTCCTTCTCAAACAAAGTGCAAAATGAGAGAGAGCACACAATCCACTTCAATATATATGTTTGTCTCCGCCCACAATAAGCCACACCTCTGCATTGTTTGCCTCCGCCCATAATAGGCCGAACTTCTTGAACTTGCTCTTTGTATTTTCTGTAAGGTGGTTAGTGTGACTGGGCTGGAATGAGGGTGTGTTTGTACTCGTATTTTAGGGAAATTCAGAAACAGACCTGTAGAACAGGTTTATTGGACACCTGTATTGAGTCATGAGTCATATTGTATTTGCAAGTACTGAACTGTGTTTTGTAACACTCTTTGCTGGAGGATTGAATCCATAATGTCAGATTTTGTTGGATAATGGTTTGAATCTTGCTGCAGACAGTAAAAAGGAGAGTAAATTGTGGCCTGAAAATGATGGTGGGATACATGAGGCTGGTCTGAGCTGCTTTGTGCACTGATTTCACTGGATTTCAGTGTTTCTAGTAGTTTATAATGCCCAAGATACTGGTGAGTCAAACTTGTGCTGTTAAAAATCTTCATCACAGAAGCTTCTGGAGAGTTCCAGTGTGCCTAGAGTATGTCACTGAAGCAGAAACAAGACACAAACTTCATTCAAACACAATGAGAATCACATTATATGCTGAGTATTCATTAATATACGAGATAACGAGGCAGATCTTGGTTTGGTCTGTACTTACTGTCAGGAGCAGAAACCACCAGAACCATCAATCATCCATCTTTACAAACCTGTTGGAAGGTAATAGAAAACAAGAGCGTTTAGGCATTCAAGGCATTGTGACAGTGATAAAGTTCTTGGCAGGGTTTTGTTGGTTTGTTCTGCTCACAGGAAACTATGTTTACATTAATTTGATCAAGACAAAGAATCTTTTCACACAAAAAATGTAACTCCCCCTCTTGTTGTTCCAAATATAACATTTCTTGTGTGCAACACATACAATATTTACCTGAATAATCTCAGTCACCATTCACCTTCACTGTGTGGAAAACAATGCAAAGAATATGAATGGTGACTTTTGTCTTCTACAAAAAAAGTTAAATGGGAGTGAGTCATTTCTATGTTCCCATGGTTCTGTGTTCCAGGGTTAAGATTAAGGTTGGGATTATAGGGTAGGGTAACATAGGAAAATAGGCTTAACCCAGGGATCTCAGATATGCTCCCATTTGAAATGACATGAGGGTGAGTAAATGATGACAGAATTGACATTTTGGGTAAACTATCACTTTAAACACACATTGTGCTGGGATTATCCATGTAACAATTGCTTTGGATAAAAGCATCTTACCTTAGTATTCTACTTAGCTTAATATCTCCAATAGCCAACCTGGATTGATTCCTTTTTAACTTTTGCAAAGCTTTCCATAAATATTCATACCTAACATTAAATCACAAAAGAATTGCCAGACTAAGTGTATCATTAAGAAGGTGATGTTATACATGAAAAGAAGTAGTCAGTACAAAGCCAAGACAAGGGGATGAAAGTGTTAGGACTACTGTCTACTGGACCACTCCAATGTGTTGCAAACAGTCATTTGAGTAAATAAAAACACAAAATATGGCTCTTTGTTTTATTTCAAAATAATGATACGACACATATGCCTGCATGTCCTGAGAGACATGTTTCCATGAGTTCTTTCAGAGATCCCACTCAAGTATACAAAATACAGACGACCACTGTCAACTGGACCACACCAGAGAAGTGTCGCAAACAGTAGTTTGAATAAATAAAAACACACAAAATGTCTCTTTATTTTATTTCAAAATAACCACAAGCTACAGTCAGTGGTCATGCCTTGAGACGTAGTTGTCAACACATATGCCTGCACAAATCTTATATGATATATTCTATTTCTATTCTATCTACTTGTTTTATTTATTATTTAAAAAACTTGACTTTGATTTTATAACATTAGCAATCTCTATTCTATTTCTATTCTATCTACTTGTCTTTTTAATTAAAAAAATGACCACTATATCACTAACATTCTTTATACTTTATGTATTCCATCTACTTGTTTTCTTTTTATTTATTATAAAAAAAATTAAATTCTTGCTACTTATACTGTATTAGACTAATCGAGACTTGTCACAGCACTTACATTATTATTGCTCTTTTGTTGGTTTGATTGCTTTTATTGTCTTCATTTGTAAGTCGCTTTGGATAAAAGGATCTGCTAAATGAATAAATGTAATGTAAGAGGTTATAATTAGAGTTAAACAAATGAGGTTAAAAGACAGGGTGGTATCATATTCAGAACATGAAAACATTTAACTCAGCTGGTTCATGATGCATTACACTATTTTTCCATTATGCAGAACAACTTGTTTTATCTGGAATGTTAGTGTCTTATTTGTTTTCCCCATTACACGGTCTCATTTAAATTGTTTTGCTGACTAATATACATAACCTATGTGAAAAATAAATAATGAACAATAATCAGTATATAATGTGGCATACTAAACTTGACCGTTATATTGAGTAGATATTTTAAATAGTCTTAATCTCAAGATGCATTCACACAGACAGTCTATAATAAGTTCCAAATAATGCAATAAATAATAGTAATAATGAGCAATACTTTTGTTACAGTATTTATTAATCTTTGTTAACATTATTAATAAAAATACATTTGTTCATCGTTAGATCATGGTAGCTCACTTCCATTTAATCAAATTAACAAACAATTTTTGATTTTAATAATGTATTAGTAAATATTAAAATGACCTAAGATTAATAATGTTACCTATTTGTCTTTGTTATCAACTGTTTAATGAAGTTTATATGATATAAACAGGGTTTAACAAAGGAACAGGGAAGCTAAGATAAAGAGCATTAACACAGACCTATTCAAATTATATGAAAATGTGCAGCTGGTTGATGATTTGTAGTATTTTTCCATTTCATCTGGAATCTTTGTTTCATTATTCCCCCCATTATTTCAGATTAAAAGCAACAGCTGAAAACAATAATTCAACTAAACATTTAATGACCACCTGATAAATGAGAAAATCCAGACATTAAGAATGAAATCCAGTGAGTAAAACTACAGATAAACTGCTGACACCGAATGTGCTGAACTCTCAACTTTAAGGAGTCTCAAATTCTAAGATCTGTTCACAATGACTGATTAAAAGAAGTGACTGTGGAGTTCAAATGAGTTTGACACTGAATGCATTGAAATTGTAGACTCACTCATTTTTACATTAAATGTAATATGATCATCACATGTACAAAATGCCAGTAAATAAGCATTACAAATGTGTACAGTCAACTACTGTGGGGCATTTATTAAATATCACACACAGAATAAATAATAGAATAGAATAGAAAGAGAGGCAGAAAATTGATGCTTACAAGAGAGCGAACAAATATTACTCACACTGTACGATCAATTGATCAATAAACAGTCACATACTGCAAAACAAGCAGAGATTCAGAAAAATTAACACATATTCAGAGCTGTAAACACTGCTAAGAAATACCAAACACTTTTCAAACATCTCTCCTCCATTACATCATAATAAACAATCAAATACTGATTTTTGTTAGTTTGTGAATTAATGTGTAAATTTGTCACCTCTGAAATATGACATCTGTCTGCAGTTCAGGCCGTTCATGTCCATAAACACGTCTGCTGTAGTTTACAAACTACATGATTTATCTGGAAATTAAGACTGACAACAAAATCACATCAAATACAAATCAACATGGCACAAAAGTGATTTTGTAATGTTTACAGTTGAACCCATCATGCAGCAGACAGTGTGACGTGTGCAGAAAACGTCTCATAAGTGCTGATATCAGTGCGTAGAAATCCATGCAAACACATATCAGATGTATAAAGTGCACAAACACACCAAACCGAGACAGCAGTGCAATTAGCATTAAGAGAAACACACACACACACACACTTCTCTGGCCTTCAGTAGGGGATCTGGTTCTGATAGTACTGGATTATGTCATACGTTTTGCTCCTGGAACAAACAAAAACATTTAATATTATAAGCACAGCGTTTAACATTAAAACAAGTCAGGAAACGAGATGCATCAATGTGTGTGAGAGACACTGACCTGCTGCTCAGGAAGCAGTTCTGAATGACTTTGATGATAAAAGCTGCTGCTTCCTTCTCACTCACTCCAGGGTTAAAACGCTGCCTGCAACACACATGATTCACTTCAAATCAACAAACTACAAGCTATTAATTAGTTAATTGTATCTATCTATCATTTAAAACCATATCAACATCAAAGGTAAATTCATGACAAATTCAAGTAATAAATTTGAAATAATCATAATATTTTAAACAATTGCATACAGTAATTTAACAATATCATCTTTACAAACTAAATCAATAAAAATAAAAATGTAAAAAAAATAATACAAAAATAACAATAACATTTACATAAAATGCCATTTTTATATTTGATCAAATGTCTAATATTTTTCAAGGACAAACTTAAAAACAATGCCTAATATTAAATTGCCTAACAATCAATTTAAACTCAAGGAAGACTTAAAAAAAAAAAAAAAAAAAAAATCCAATTTATCCCATCCCAGCTTTTAAAAAATGCAAAAACACCATTCACCATTACACTATTTGAAAACTGGCGTAACACTAGCTTTATGCAACAGGTGCCCATGAGAAACATACATTTAAACCGGGGGTCTATCCATAATTGATTATAGTACGAAATCAAGGATTTTCCTTCACACTCACATGACTGAATGACAGGTGGTGGTGCATGTTCCTGAATGGTGGTGGTGTAGGTATCCTCTGTCTTCTCAGAGGGCAGTTCAGCAGGGGCAGCAGCCTCTCCTCCGGCCATTACTATCTCCTTTAATCACATAAATCACATTCGTTATTAATCTCATTATTAATCTCATTAATGTGTGTGTTTCTGGAGATCTTTTATGATGCGTTCTTAATAGTAACTTTTTAACTCCTTAATTTTTCATGTTCATAACAACCAAATATATGTATATGTATATTGATTTGTGTTTATTACTTCAAAAAGTCAGTAATAATTAATCTCATTCAAATCCATAGCTCGATTTTTCTAAACATTAAATTTTTTCAATATAAATCAAATATGTTTTCCCATATGAATCAAATATAAATCACATTTCCTCTCTGCTCCACTGTTAGTTGTTTTGAACTCACTTGAGCAGTTTGATGGTCTAACCGCGGAAGCAGGGCAATCCTGTATCCAGCATCAACTCACACACACACACTCACTCACTCACTCACACTCACATTTTTCAGAGACTTTTTCAGGGAAATTTTCAGAGTCTTGAGGTACATTTTTCAAAGACGAGGACTTTTTGAGAGACTTTTTCAGGGACTTTTTCAGAGTCGTTTTCAGAGACTTTTTCAGCCACATTTTT
>NW_015657487.1:0-120 GCF_001515625.1 Sinocyclocheilus rhinocerous
AACGCTCAATAAAGCTGCTTATTTCTTAAAGTTTATTTCTTCAAGTTACTACTTTTTGTTTTAGGGGGGTTTAAAGGGTTAGTTCATCCAAACATATAAATTCAGTCATTATTTACTCGC
>NW_015657487.1:333-1083 GCF_001515625.1 Sinocyclocheilus rhinocerous
ACTGATGTTGTATAAACAAACCAGCAGAACAAACTTGACCAAACTCACATCCTCAGTGTCTTTTGGTCTTTCTCTAGATGCTCTCGCTGGCTCTGGGGTCACTGAGGATGAAGAAACCACAGCAGCATCTGGTCCTGATGAGACAGTAAGCGGTGGAGAGATGGAGCATCTCATGGCACTGTACCATTTCCAGGATGCTGCTGTGGACTTCTCCATCCTCACTGCTCACACCAGTCTGCAGACATTTCTGATCCTGCACAGATGCACAAACACAATACAAAGCAGTCAGTTTAACAGCACAATGTCATTTGATTTCTGTATTAGAAGTAACAGAATGATCTTACTTTATATTTTTGTTTCAGGTTTTCCCTTTTTTTCCACAAATGCCGCCGTCACCTTGCCTTGCAGGTCCTGCTCCACCACAAAAGATCTCCAGCAAATGCACAGAAATCAAGAATCAGAAAAGTGCTGTGATAACTCTGTTTGAAATTACAATAATTAAAATAAACTACAACTTAAGATTTAAAAGATGTTTTATTCATTTCTGTAGTATACTCACTGAGAGCCTTTGATGGCAGCATTCCGCTTTCTGGTGAAGAGGGCTTCATTAGCCGCTCTCGTCTCCACCGGATAAGCAGACGTGTGTGCTCATCTGTCCATGTAACATCCAGACAAGAGTCAAGTCACCTCTGAGATTTATCTGCTCAAAACTACATTTACATTTCGAGGTAGTTGATGATGTGTTAAGTA
>NW_015657487.1:1354-8090 GCF_001515625.1 Sinocyclocheilus rhinocerous
TTTTATCAGCTGTTTGGACTCTCATTCTGACGGCACCCATTCACTGCAGATGATCCAGTGCTGAGCAAGTGATGTAATGCTAAATTTATCCAATTCTGTTCCGCTGAAGAAACATCTATACAGGGACGCGGGAAGTAGGGGTGCTGAGGGGGCTGCAGCACCCCCTGTTTTCACATGGTTGCAAATGCAACGCCAAGTTTGTTCATTTAAATTTATTCAGTTTTAGCATTTAATAATTTATTTGTAATGATCTCTGAAATGTAAATTGTAAGTGGGCTTTAATAAACCCATGTTTATCTTTATAAACATGATCAATTTTACTTGTGATGTTTTCTATATGGGATGAATATCCCCCCCCTTTCACCCAACACGTACACACACAGCACCCCCAACCGAAAACATCTTCCCGTGCCCCTGGGACTACTCTTTTATGAATACTGAGGTTTCGGACATACTTATTCGCTCGGCTACTGCTTTTCGCCTACTATATAGTAGAGAAGAAGGCGGTTTCGGACGCAGCCACACACACACACACATATATACAGTGGGTATGGAAAGTATTCAGACCCCCCTAAATTTTTCACTCTTTGTTATATTGCAGCCATTTGCTAAAATCATATGTTCACGTCGTCGAATGACATGCATTTTAGCTTTCGATATTTGATCAGGATATATACCTCTACATTTGTAATTTAATAGAATATCATACTGTGTCGGATCCATTCTGGGAATAAAGTCAAAATGTAACTATATTTACACTGTTCATACTATTTAGACTATTTACACTATTTAAAGATTATCTACACACTCGGAGAAGTTGACACTAACCTGTGGTAGAACTTAAAGACAACAGGAATCAATCTTAACAAATTACTTTGCAATAATAAAAGTAAAGTGTCAAAAACTAAATCACAAAGTCATTATAATGTTATGTTTAAATGCACATTTTACCTAAAAAAAAATCTTACCTCAGATGGCTTGATGACATTCAGGTGCTTGCTGGACATATTCTGGCGCTTAATTGTTTTTTCAAATAATGCGCAAGTTAAGCTACGTAGTGCTTTTTAAGGGACTGCTAACTTTTTATTAAAGGGCCAATAATTGTAATTATTGTTTAAATAAAACCCTCTAATTCATGTCTCCTACTTAAATGACAAATTAATATCTAGACACATAAAAAAAAAAAACACTGCATCCAGGTAAATCTGTTCCCCATGTGTTTTCAATGTACACTGTTCTGTAGATGAAAGTGGTTTGACATAATTATGACATTAAAAACACCACAAGCATCACTCTGAGTTACCTAAAATAATAAAAGAGACTACTCATTGTGCAGTGCAATATAGTTTATTTGTTATTTTGACCAGGCTTAAGTTGTTTGACAGAAACGCGCTCGCACACACACACACACACACACACACTTACAATAACAATAAAATGGAAATGGGCGTCCGAACAAAAGAATGCCCCTGACGAAGGAATTTATCTAATCGTAAAGTATCACGTTACACTTCATAAAACAGGCAAAAGCTAGAATTAGCAGGGAAATCTGACTCTATGTAGCGATTGAACAGGACGTTACGCACATTAATACATGTACTTAATTACAAATGATCTAATGAACATGGTGAAATGAACCTTGTGCTTGCGGAAAAACAGCAAAACCACCATAAGCTGACTCGCTTTGCCGGGGCGAAATCATGACGTCATGATTTTCATGCTGAAGTTGCGTGTGCGCTGTGAGGGGGAAACAGGAGAACTGAATCCACCAGAACACCGGCATTATCGAGAGTATCACGGAGCATGCGTGTGCATTCCTCTGCTCGTAAACAAGGCATGTGTGTGGTGCTGCTGATGTAGAACACACATGCGCTGCGCCTTGTTTACGTGCACACATACTGTATGCGTAGTGGTGCTCTCGATAATTTCCTCTCTGACTCAAAGACTACAATCTGCTCCAGTTGATGGAAACAGTATTTAAGTGTGCCGAGTTTAGTTTTAGAATGTTTCAGCTAGTTGTGTAGTGTGTCCACAGCTTAAGTTTGATACTTGCACGTCTCGCATGTTTGAAAGAGAGTCCTGAAGCATATTAGAGTGTGCTGGCAGTTTGTGTCCCTTCATGATCTGAATTAATATAACAAGAATACAATGCATGCTATGAGGAGGTGATGTACATCAATGTGTAGGGCATTAAATGAGGATTCATATGATATGAAGCATGATACCTTATACATAATTTGCTTTTTTTTTGGTGAGGGGGTTTATAATGAATAATTGTGTGTCTGATTGCTCAAGATGTTACAGCAGTTAAATCAGAACCTCATACTTTTCTCCGTCTGTTTTAGAGTGGAACAGCTATGGAGAGATGTTTGGACCTCTGTAACATGAATTTACTTCAATGTGCTCCACAACTTGGAAGAGGAGGGATTCATCGACTTGTCCAGTGCTGTTGACCTATTCTATGTGGAATATATTTTAATCCCCAAAATACACACAGACTTGCAGCAGAGGAAACAGAGGGAAATTTGTCACCCATTGAAATTTGTCTTCAGTGAGAAAATGTGACAAATAAATTCTAGTATGTTATCAGGAGCTTGTTTTTCACAAGAACGTCTCTGAATGTGTGAATGCCATACTTCAAAAAGAAAGATAATTTCACAGAGTAATCTTATGTCTTATCTGTTTAAAAAGGGACATTCTGGCTCTTCCAAGTTTGAAAAGGCTGTATTGCTTTGACATGACAATATTGAAGAAAGGCTCCTTAACACCGAAAACCTCCTGAGAACCAACATGGCATCTGAACTACCAGGAGTACAAGATCAGCTTGGCAAGCCATGCAACACACCATGAGCTTGAACAGTTGTGTAGAAAGAAGAATGATTCCACATACAAGCAGATAGTGGTAAGTATTTTAAGATTTTTCCAAAAATCAAAGTTTATGTTGGGCTGTGCAGCATTTTTATAGCTGCATTCCCTGTTTCTCTAACGGTTTCATTCATTCAGTCTCATTTGCCCTTCCCCCATGTATGAGTGATTGTTTGTTAGTTTAGACTAGTTATGTGTTAGTGTTTAGTTTATAAAACGTTTCTGCACAAATTACATGAGTGTCTGATTATGTCATAGCTTGTAAATCAATGTCCCTTTTACAATCTGATCTTGTTACATGCTCTAATACATTAATACTGTAAGAAAGTTATTTTCTGTGGCCACGATAATAACATTTCTTAGAGTTGATATGAAATTACACAATGTTCGCTGGACGAACAGATTGGTTGATTCTATTATTAAATCTGCTACAGTTACTACTGGCAGTTGAGGTAAATAAATACAATTAATTTTAATTATTTATATACATTTCCCTTTTAAACTGATTTGCTACATAAATTTACTCCTCTTACGAGCAAAATTTATATGCAGAAGTATAATTCTCAAAATATATCAGTAGTGGACCCTTTAAAGAATATATGTACAAAATGTGATAGTTCTATCTGTTCCCCTCTAGGGGGAACTCCACGCTGCGTCCTCTAGCTGACACAATCGGGAATGCTGCCAGCATGACTTGTGTCTGAAGCACGTGTGCCAATCCTATTGGTCTACATGGCCCGTGAAATCATAGGCGGATGCCCGGAAGCATCAAAGGGCACCTACTGAATACGTCACCAACTTTTGTTGTCTTCAGGAGCCGTCTGTTTGAAGTGCGTGTGAGAGACCAAGGCAGGTGAGCATTGTAGAAAGTGTGTGCGTCCGTGCCCGAGGACACTTAAAGACGCACACAATCTATGCGTCTAGTGTCTTGGTCAGGGGCTGGTGCATTCGGTGCTCGAGGGCCCTGAATGTGCTCATTTTGAGTGTTTCCAATGAGAAAGCTCCGTTAGCGTTTGTCCCTCTTCTCGAGAGATGAATGACAAACATCTGTGTCTCGCGGTTCAGGTCCCGCTGCTGCCGAGGCACGGCGAAGACTCGATCGCGGGGTTCGCGGGTTTCAGGTACTCTTTTTAGGAGTTTTCGATCCTGCGGATAGTGCTATATTGAGTCGAGCAGCGCTTTAAAGAGTGTGAGCCCTCGCGTTTGGATTCTAACACTCGAGGGCATCTTTTGCTTTTGTGTTTGTCTCGGCGAAAAGCATGCGCGTTCGGTGTTACGCGCTCATTGTGATGAGTCACGATGTCTAGGCTCCGCTTGCATTTGTTCCTATTCCCGAGGGATGCGGGGCAAAGCGTTTATGTCTCGTGGCCCGGTTCTGCCATTGCCGCGACACAATTTATCTCCGCTCGCAGTTATTGCTTTGATCTGCGGGATCCGCACACCCTCTCCCAATGGGTTGTGATATGCTGCAGACAGCATTTGGGTTGTAATGACGAAGTGTGAGCACAGAGTCGTTTCAGCCCTGATCTTGCAAGATCGCGGGTGGAGCTATATTCAGCTCGGCCGTGCCTCTCTAATATGCATGTTATTGTGTGTGGAAAGTCTCACTGGGCGTGGATATATTTAAATACTTTGTGGAGAGATGCTTGCGAGCTTTCTCTCCCAGGGCGTTTCAGCACAGAGTGGTTATAGGGAATGTTCCTTCCTGTGTTGGGCTGGATGGGTTTAGGAGTGGGCTGCCTCCCCAGGCTTCTGGGTATTTTTAAGTGGGCGGTCCCTCTGAATCCCGTTTAGTAAGTTTGGGCTGGGTAGAATGCTCCCCCTCTTCAGGGCTTTAAGTGAACAGCCTCTGCTCAGAGTGCAGCTGTCTGTGGATGGTTATGCTTCAGCTCAAGCTTGCTTTGCTCTGGAATATATCGGTCTGAGGGCAGCTATGTTCTAGCCTGGCTTCTATAACTAGGTTGTGTTCCTCCTTGGCACAAGCTCTCTCAAGTAAGCGCTGAAGTCTTGTTTAGGAATCTACTATTCAAGGATAGCTGTGGTCCAGCTCGGAGACTGCTCCCCTTTTAGGGTTTTTAAGAAGTGGTCTCCTTGAGCCCCTTGCCTAGACTGTGCTGTAGATGGCCTACTCCGTGGTCTGAGCAAATTTCAGCCTTATCTGAGGGAACTGCTATTCGAGGATAGCTGTGTCCAGCCCTCTAGTGTTATAGCCACTGCTTACATTAGGCTTTGATCTTGGACTAATTATGTTTATGTGTTCGCTCTTTAGCAAATCATTTACTGATGGTCCAGATCTCCCTCTTGTGAGCTCCTGGTCAAAAACACAGTGCTTCGCTAGCCTACTGTGGGACTGACACTGATTGGGGACCTCCTTAGTATAGCCATCTTTGGGTGGTTATATTCCAGCCCTCGTGGCCCGAAGCGTCAGTGGCTTGGCCCCTTTCTGAGGAAAGGCTAGGTGTATGTCTGTCACTTCCTTGGTCTCTCACCAGATGGACAGGCATGCACCTTGGCATGGCATAGTTGGCATTTCTTTCCCCATTGTGTCCGCTAGAGGATGCAGCATGGAGTTCCCTAGAAGGGTAACATCTCGGGTTACGAATGTAACCATGGTTCCCCCGAGATGGAACGAGACGCTGCGTCCCCTCGCCATGCCTTTGGCCTGCCTGTTTATGTCTCAGTTGGTGACATATTCAGCAGGTGCCCTTTTATGCTTCTGGGTATCCGCCTATGACGTCACGGGCCACGTGGACCAATAGGATTGGCGTTGTTTCACACGTGCTTCAGACACTGGTCATGCTGGCAGCATTCCCCATTGTGTCCATTAGAGGATGCAGCGTCTCGTTCCCTCTCGGGGAACCATGGTTACATGCGTAACCCGAGAAGTTTTACCTACTTCTTTTTGTAGTAGTCTGAAGAAGACATCTTTTTCTAGGTGTGCAAGCAAAAAGTAAACTGATCTGGTCATGTGACCTTTCACATTAGTCACATGACATTGATAAATTTTAATCAAGACAATCTATTTTTTTAATTTAAAGTTAAATTTCTTGGCCAAAGCCCACAACAACACTTTTAGAGCTTCCGGAAATAAGATGCAGTCACAATTGATTGAGTGGAATTTAACGGATTAAGAATTTCTGGTTTTGCTGTATTTGCAAATAAGAAGTTCCACAGCAGGGCCCTCCAGGGCCAGGCTATTTAAAGTTTTTGTTTTTACCTTTATTTATATATATATATATAGTGCTTTTAACAATACAGATTGTGTCAAAGCAACTGTACAGCATTAATTTGGTAAATATTGTGTCAATAATCATTGTGCATAGGACTCATCTGGTTACTGTGGTCTTGTCCCAGTGGCTGTCTAGACGACAAGGTCCTCACTGGGGATCTGTCTTTGTGGCTCATCTAGTTGTCCTGATCTCCGCTCGGGGGAGAAAACGGTAAACAAAAACTATTCAAAAAAGGCGGAAAACAAACACGGAGGAAAGACGCCGCTTACTTTCAGTTTTTGGGTCTTGCGTTCTGTCAAGGGTCGTGGTGCGGAGGAAGCACACGGAGAGGAAGTAATCCACGATAGAGGCTTTAATCGTAATCAGGGAGAACAGAAACAGGTGAGGAGTAATCAGTCAAAACAGGTGAACAGAATAAACGAGGATTAACTAAATGAGAACAGGAACTGAACCAAATAGGGGCAAACATGAACTAAACAGAAACAAACATGTGACACCCCTTTACCTTTTGGACATGGCTCATGTTTATAACAGTAATCTTGGGGGGTAGACTCGTTTAAAACAATGTAATCATCAGGTTTTAGCCAGGTTTCTGTCAAACAGAGCACATCTAGGTTATGATCAGTGATCATATCATTTAC
>NW_015657487.1:8400-8787 GCF_001515625.1 Sinocyclocheilus rhinocerous
ACATTGGACTATGGTGGCTGGTGTCTCTATTTTCACGTTCCGTACAATAGAATCGCCAATAACTAGAGCACTTTGATCAGGTTTCTCAGCTGGTGCGTCACTGAGTGGGGAGAACCTGTTTGAAGAATGATTCTGACTTACCACTGTTGTTTGATGAACTCGTGAAAAAACGGAGTGTAGGATTTCTGTCTTCAAACAGAAACATTTAAACTATGGAGTCAAACATGAAACAACCACATTCCATAGAAACAAACTGAAGAGTATCTTCCGCAGCCATCTGCGGTCGTAAAACTAATACAGGGTCAGTTCAGTGTCTCAGCAGTTCCTGTCCCCTTTGGCTTATCTTCTCAAGAGACTCAAAGAAAAGCAGTGCTAAGACCCTAACTC
>NW_015657487.1:11028-12846 GCF_001515625.1 Sinocyclocheilus rhinocerous
CAGTGTCTGACAGCGTACTTGCAAGTTCACATACGTCTTTAATGTTATTTTTAGTGATCTCCGATTGGCGAAGTCGAACATCATTAGCGCCGGCTTGAATAACAATCTTACTGAATTTACGTTTAGCATTAGCCAGCACTTTTAAATTTGCCAAGATGTCTTGCGCTCTGGCTCCCGGTAAACATTGGACTATGGTGGCTGGTGTCTCTATTTTCACGTTCCGTACAATAGAATCGCCAATAACTAGAGCACTTTGATCAGGTTTCTCAGCTGGTGCGTCACTGAGTGGGGAGAACCTGTTTGAAGAATGATTCTGACTTACCACTGTTGTTTGATGAACTCGTGAAAAAACGGAGTGTAGGATTTCTGTCTTCAAACAGAAACATTTAAACTATGGAGTCAAACATGAAACAACCACATTCCATAGAAACAAACTGAAGAGTATCTTCCGCAGCCATCTGCGGTCGTAAAACTAATACAGGGTCAGTTCAGTGTCTCAGCAGTTCCTGTCCCCTTTGGCTTATCTTCTCAAGAGACTCAAAGAAAAGCAGCGCTAAGACCCTAACTCACCCGGAGGAATAAACTATCTTTGTTTTACGGGCTTTCAGGGACCAGATGCGTGATACCCATGACCATTTAACACATAAATTAATAATCCCATCAACAAAAGAGACAATTTTATATCTCCACGTCCAAATGAGAAGAATAGCAGGTCTATGACCAGGACTTTTTTTACAACCTCCCTGACCTCAGGGTTTTCTCTGTGCTCCCCTTTCTCTAAATTCCAGGAAAATGCGCGCTTCTCTTCGGTCAGACAAAGGGACATAAAACTTACAACAGACAATTTAAAAAGACAATCATTTAAGTATAAAAGGGCAACTATATTCACAAATAATATGTTGTATGCATTATATATGCTTGAGGTGTTAAAATGTAACCTTGCAATTTTAATCAATGTGTTTAACCCCTTTTAGCAGATAAAGCTATTGATATGTTAAGTTTAGTGTTGAATGAAAGCTTGCTTTATTCGCCGAACATTGGCGTGAATGAAAAATTGGTATTCGGCATCATTTTCTGGTGATAATATTGTTTATAAGAAGTTATTAAACAGCAGAAATACTCCCCACGGGAAACATCTGTCCCATGCCTAATCAGGGAACAGTGCGGGGCGTGGCTAAGCCTTGCAAGTAATGTCTGATTGGAACAACGATCTGGGGGACGGACTTATGCAGCGGATCAAAAACAAACCCAATGCAAAACGGATCCTTTCGCCTTTCGCTTTTTCGCCTTTGTGTTAAGCGCGCTCCAACTTGCGCTCACAAGCGGCACCATCAAACGATCGGTCATCCAGAACTCAAACACTCCGTTGAAGCTTTGTGAATGCCAGAGATCTTCGAAAGCCTAAAGTCTTGCAAACTTAAACTCTCTCAGAAGAACTGCTAAAGCCTCTGCGTCACCAGGAAACCAACCAATCACCACCGAGGGCTCTCCCAAAAGGACGTCATCCAGATGTCATCTCAGCAACCAATCCGAAAGCCTGGGATTCCCTCAAGCAGCCAACAAGGAAGCTTTTGCTTTCATCACAAACGCAAGTAAAGAACAAAGTCTCCTATCTGCTGAAATCGGTGCTGAATTGATCTTAAAGTAGTAAACGTAAGACAAATCTCTGCTTTGTGATTCTCTCAGGTTGAATTTAAAGAACTCGTGGAAAACGAGTGTTAGAACTTTGGGAACTTCATGCAAACTCTGTTAACTCTCATTCTTCAGAACTGTATGTGTGTGTGTGTATGTGTGTGTTTTAGCTTAGTTTAATGTAAT
>NW_015657487.1:12902-12984 GCF_001515625.1 Sinocyclocheilus rhinocerous
GGCCAGGGAAATTCAAATTGTTAATATACACGGACGTTAACGTCTCGCTGGACGAATAGTTGATAAAGTGGATAAAGTGTAA
>NW_015657487.1:14195-17322 GCF_001515625.1 Sinocyclocheilus rhinocerous
TGTATTAACCTGTGGCCAGGGAAAATACAAATATTCAAATTGTTAATATACACGGACGTTAACGTCTCGCTGGACGAATAGTTGATAAAGTGTAAACTATCAAATTTGAAATCAGTTCTAATCAGGTTGACTTCGAATCTTCAGATTCGATTCCTCTCAAAACCTGAGCTAGAAATAAAAATAATAATTAATTTCATTACAGATAAAATGAGTTAATTTCTTACAGGAGCGAGAGAGAAAAGAAACGGAGCGAGAGAAAAAAAGAAAACAGGAATGGAATGTTCGAATGGAAACACGAATGAGAAGCTAACCGCTAACGAATGCTAACGCGCTGCACTTGCTGTTTTAGAATAAAAGCGAATTATCAAATTAATCAGATTAGTTTGAAAGATAATATCAGAAATATGGTGGGAATTAAGTTATATTTTATCACTTTAAACAACAGAGAGTGATAGTAAGATCAAGATTCAACAGAAAAGCAAAGCTACACGGAGCTGCAATCACAAACCACTCAGCAGCACGGTACACAGGAGTAATTGTTTTGTTCAATCTCACCAAGGAAATTACCCGCTCTGCATCAGCATTGGAGTGTGGCAGGACTAATTTAGCAATGGTGGAGAGTCTCTCAAACCTGCGGGTTGCAACCCTATCTCACAATGAATTCAGATCAAATTAATCAGATTAGTTTGAAAGATAATATCAGAAATATGGTGGGAATTAAGTTATATTTTATCACTTTAAACAACAGAGAGTGATAGTAAGATTAAGATTCAACAGAAAAGCAAAGCTACACGGAGCTGCAATCACAAACCACTCAGCAGCACGGTACACAGGAGTAATTGTTTTGTTCAATCTCACCAAGGAAATTACCCGCTCTGCATCAGCATTGGAGTGTGGCAGGACTAATTTAGCAATGGTGGAGAGTCTCTCAAACCTGCGGGTTGCAACCCTATCTCACAATGAATTCATACTAATCCGTACCAATTAACCAAGTGGCTAAATCGTACGATATCGTAAGAGCTTGGTCGTACCAAATGGTACAATTTGATCATTGCATTTAGAACAAGCCCGTCAAGACAAATTCGTACTAATTCACACAACTTAATTCAGTGGTTAAATCGTACTATATCGTACGATTTGTTTTTGGTGTTCAATAAGCATGACCCAACTCTCGATAGGAAAACATCGCAATATTTTCCTGCAGTTTACACGTGCCACATCTCGGTAAGTGGACTATCACACTGTGTAAGTCATCTCCACTACCATTTTTTGTTGAAAAAACAGAACATATATTGCTAGTTAGGGTAATTAAACATTAATGTTAGCTTGCACATAACGTTATAGAGATCTTCAATCAGTTTATCATATTCCTATTGGTGGAATTAATGGAAGTAGTAACCACCACTGTACTTCTACTGCTATTTAGTAGTTACAGCACAATAACAGCAACCCTTACTGTGCTTTTACCATAGTTACTGTGGTTCTACTGTTGTATTTTGTAGCTAAAACACAAACAGTTATCACAATAACTGTAGTTCTACCTTGTTGTGTATGGTAAAAACAGTTATCACAACACTTACCATGCTGTTAAATCCTTTTATGTAAATGCAAAAATTGCAACTTAATTCAGTATTTTTTTTCTGTCTTGCAGTTACTTCAGATCCCAAACTATTCACTCTTCCATCGGTTCCATCTACTCTCCCAACAATTAATCCAACCCAATGGCTCTTTTAAGAAACTAATACACACACTCACATAACACACACAAACTAACACACACTCTGCAAAAGCTCTCATTCTCTCTCCGACACACAAACAAACAAACACTCTCTCTTATATAATTATAATAATTATCATAATTATACTTTAGATTTTTGTCAATTTCTTTATGAATGTTGGGGTTGTGGTTGGAGTCAGACTCTGTTTCTTTCATTAGTTGAAGCACGAGTGTATTTAGAGGATAAGACACTGTGGGGGATTCATTGGCAAGAAGGGCTTTATATTGAATAGATTGAGTGTCAGATTGACTCAAGTGATGCCAGAATTGAACAGCTCTTTTTTGTATTTCAATGTGTAAGGGGTATAAGCCCAGTTCAGCCCTGCAGGCATTGCTAGAAGTGCCTCTGTTTACCCTTAGAATGTTTTTTGCAACTTCCAATTGTGTTCTTTCTATTAAACTTTTATCCCAATTTTCAAACTTTAATACTGGTCCCCAAATTTCACTCCCGTCTTAGAATGTTTTTTGCGACTTCCAATTGTGTTCTTTGTATTAAACTTTTATCCCAATTTTCAAACTTTAATACTGGTCCCCAAATTTCACTCGCAAGTTAAATCACATGCCAAAACTGCATGTTTAGAAGATGATAAATGAACATGCTATAATAACTAGGGTTGGGTACCGAACTCGGTACTTTTAAGGGTACCGACCGAATTGCGTCGGTACTACTGATTACAGATTTATATTAAATCAATCTGTACCAAATCTTGGTACCTAAGAACACATCTGATCGCGTACGTTACAGAGAGAGACCCTGTGACGTGAGGTCACCCCTGCAACTCCTTCAAACACAACACACAGCGCAAACTGAAATGTTCTGAAGTGTGATTACATTTCTAGGGCCATATGGTTTCTGCGAAATAGCGGACGGGATCACGGAGTTCATTCATAAAAACGTAATTTACTCTATAGCGCGGAATGCCATGGAATTCGTAAATTTTTGGATGAATAAATCAAAAGTAGGTCTGTCACTTAATTGGAATCACGATATAGATTAGTGTCTGTGAATATTAAAACGCAAAAAGACGGTTTAAATATGAATCCTGCATGTTCCGCTTGCCTCGGTATATATGAATGGCAGAGACGCGGTTTTGTTTACATCACAGAACAGCAGCAGGAGTCTGATGTAATTTATCACGTGAGTCGAGCTGACTGACAAGAGTGAGGTGAGAAAGACAAGACGATGGCAGAAGATTGTAAAGATTGTTTAACCTGTTTGGCAATATTTTGGATTTTGAAAAGCCTGCTGACTTTTGTTGTTTATCTAAGTAGTTTTGGAAGATTTTTTTTAATACATTTGTTTCTTATTTATTTGGTTCCACAGTGTTTGCTGATTACTTTATTTAAACT
>NW_015657487.1:17478-22540 GCF_001515625.1 Sinocyclocheilus rhinocerous
TATTTATATTCATATAATTTATATTATAAATAAATATATTTAATATATAAACAACATTTTTCTGAAATATATACATGCATGTGTATTTATATATACATAATAAATATGCACAACACACATACATATATTATGTAAACACATTTTTTTTTGGGATGCGATATATCGCCATTAATCATTTGACAGCACTAGTATTTTATCTATTTTATTTTACATCAAGGTGTATATGCCGTGCCTCCAAGCTTGCTTATTCGTTTAGCTAATAAACGTTCTATGTTTCTTATTTATTTGAATTTGGTTGCACAGTGTTTGCTGATTTTCATTTTTGTATACCTACTTATTTAAACTTTGTGTAGCCCAAGTAATTTGTTATTTTATATTAGGCATATAGCATGGTTTATTTTTATCCGTTTTGTTCATAAAAGTTCTATGAGTTTGGCGTTGTATTTTATTGTTGCTTGAATTGAATCGACAGACAATTGCTGCTAATTTGAAAGTGAAAGTAAAATGCGCACAGTGCTTTTACAAGCTATTTAAAAGAGAAGGAAAGCGAGGAAAAGAGGGAAAACTCAAACTAACTAACCTGTTTTGGGCTTATTTTTTCACTGAAATAAATGTTTTTGTTATTACACAGAGAGTAAAGTACTGAAAAAAGGTACCGTTGGGTACCGGCACCGAATTTCAGGTACCGATACCGGTACCATACCGGTTAAAATGTAAACGGTACCCAACCCTAATAATAACATGTCTAACTGATCTACTGACTACTTACCTGTTTCTGTGATGTGATGCTTGCGACTGACTGTCTTTACTGAGGTAGAGAGTTGTTCATCTTCATTCTCTGAAGCGTCTGGAGATCACAACAGTACAAGTTAAACCACATGCCAAAACTGCATGTTTAGAAGCTAAAATGGTTTCTTACAATCATAACATACACATAATTTCTTTCTAAGCAATGGTGATGCTGTAAATCAGTCAATGCGTATCAAAACAGTTTTATATTTTGTCTAAAGCAGGGGTGCCCAGTCCAGGGGTCCATTCTTTGAACCTTGCTTAATACATCTGAGATGATTTAACAGATGACAGATATTCTAATCGTGATAACTGATCTTTGGTTTGGTTCTTCAAACGAATTTGTGGATTTGATATAATATATATGTGGATAAAGTTGTCTGAGATTGCTGCACGTTCTTCTGTTCAGGGGAAAGGGCAGATATATAGATACTCGAAATGTTTGTAACCAAACAGCGTTGGGTCACCATTGACTTCCGTTAGGGCTGGGCGATTTTACCCATTTTATAGATTAATTTGAATTTAATATTTTGCCACGATTTAAGTTTTTTAGAAATCGAGGAATTGCGATTTTGAATAGAAATATTTCCAAAAGTTACAATTAGACACTTTGACAATATGCCAATGAAAACAGTAAAGAGAAAAGAACGATCTAACAGCTCTGAAAGGTTCCTCACTTTTTTGGATTTTGACTTTACTTCAATCATAAACCTAGCCAGCTCTCTCATTTTTTGAATGATGTACTGATGCTGTGACTTATCATGACCACACTTTGTATAAAGTGATTCACCGTAGAGACAAATCAAACTGTCCTTCATAATTGTTTCTGTGATTTCATCTTGTCTCATACCTTGCAAGAGAGATGTAATACCAGCAGAGCACTTTGCTGGGGTTGGCATCAGACAGGCTGCAGCTGATCTCACTCGCTCACCTTTTGTTTTTGTCGCATCCCGCTGTCCCCTACATGTCTTAGAGTGTTTCCATAGGTCTTTTTTCATGAAGAAGGCCAGGCAATCTGGGCAGGGAAAGAAATCAGAAATGTCTGCATCTGCAGCTGGTTGTCGCCATGTAACGATCTCGCCACGTCCAGTTTCCAAGACTTTTATGTTATGATAATAATTACCCTGGTTTCGAAGCTGTTCAAGAAGAATTCTTCGTTTCTTTGAACATTTAGGAAAACTCAAGGCTTTAGCAACTTCTGAATATCAAGATAGTTATACAGGTTTGAAACTACATGAGGGAGTACAAGACAAAAGTGTAAATATATTTAGATGTTTGTGGAATGTATGTATAATAATGTGTAATAAAAAAGACATCCAATGACCTGTTTAAATTGTATATTATAAACAAAAATGCCCTTAACTATGGCTTACCTCTATACAAATTTCCTGGACAAAATCAGGGGTGTCGTTTTGTCCGTCTTGGTCCTCCTCATCCCTCTTCTGTCCGTCTTGCTGTGAAGTTTTCATCTGTAATCAATATTTTTTAAAGTTAACTCACACATAACAGAAAACTAGCTAACACAAAGAAAACGTCTCAGGTTACTTATGTAACCATGGTTCCCTGAGTAGGGAACGAGACACTGCGTCCTCTAGGGGTCGCTATGGGGAACGCCTCGTCGTGACCCGTGTCTGAAGCATACATTGAAAAAACACCAACAACACGTTGGCCGGCGACAGCCCTCCTACTCAGGGAACCATGGTTACATAAGTAACCTAAGAAGTTCCCTTTCAAGGGAACTTCGAACTGCGTCCTCTAGGGGTCGCTATGGGGAACGATATACCCACGCCGCCATGCTGAGGGGAGTGGGGGCCAGAACCATGGCGAGCACTCAGTACCAACTTTACCATTTTCATGGTGAGTTGCCCCTGGGATGTCAGACGGCTGTCCGTGACTTTATCCCCTACGGCCAAAGGCCTAGGCTACATACCCCAAAAACCTGTTAGGGCCAGAACTCCTGGGCCCGGGGTAGAGCTCAAGGCTTGGAATCATAATGGATTCCTTTAAGGGGATACGACCAAGAACCTAGTATCACACTAAGTCTTGGCCTGTCACACAGGGGCTACCGCACGTTTCTCTTTGTATGTGCTGAAGGAACTGTCTCAACAGACCCCTAGTGGCAACACCCTGTTAAAGTAGGTATCCAGAGGATACATAGGAGGAGTGATGCCCAAGGCGGAACCGGGGTTTTAAACCACTCAGAAAGAGCACGAAGCTGTTGCGCGTAGCTCTTACCGTACAAGATTTTAGAAAAGTGGGCAAAGCATAACGTGCACACACTTGAATACCGTTCTAGGGGTTCTCGTGGCACCCTGAAAGAGCAGCCTGTTGGTGTTTTTTCAATG
This sequence comes from Sinocyclocheilus rhinocerous, assembly GCF_001515625.1. Taxonomy (NCBI): domain Eukaryota; kingdom Metazoa; phylum Chordata; class Actinopteri; order Cypriniformes; family Cyprinidae; genus Sinocyclocheilus; species Sinocyclocheilus rhinocerous. Next base: position 20,613 of record NW_015657487.1, read on the forward strand.
TATGCTTCAGACACGGGTCACGACGAGGCGGTCCCCATAGCGACCCCTAGAGGACGCAGTTCGAAGTTCCCTTGAAAGGGAACTAAACAGTCATTTCAAAAACAACAAAAAATTTTAAGTATTAAAGTTCTCTTCATCACAAGTGGTGTATGATTCTTTTTTTCATATTCTTGTACAGTTTGTTTCCATGCACCTTGTTAAGTGGTAAAGTTGTGCCAGATCCCATCTCATTAGTAAAAACAACTATAACAAAAACACCTAGATCAGAGGCAGAGATATTTACTCCTAATAACCACTAACAACTCCTTTACTACTGGTTTAATACTGTACATCATGTACAAGTAGTTAAAGCATTAATTAAACAATAACTAAGCACAATTAACAATTAAGCATAATTAAACTATATTAATTTCTTAATTACAGTGGGAAAAAGATTGAAAGATGAAGATTTCACCATTGTATTCAGGTTATTCATATATTAGCAATATAAAGACTGCAATATATCAACTCTGAATAGTTTGCAAATGATTTCTAAGTACTTTATTACAGTACCGTATACTTACTATACAGCGTTCTGAAATACTTCTACAGAGGAACATAAAGCCTGAGCTGCAGCGAGTCTGAAACAAGCCGCAGCGGCGCCCCTCCCCCAGCGCTCTGCCTCGTGTGGGGGAGGGGTGCGTCTCTCTTTAATCATCAAACAACACGGATGCCAATGTTAAATAAATCGAGAGTTTATATTTAATGTTTTAAAACATTACTTACTTCGTTTTTACACTGCTTTTCTTGTAGAATTGTTGTACGTCACGCATACAGATTAAATATACAGTATACCGATTAAAAATACTTATTTAAGTAGGGGGCGATTTTGGCAGTCAGCTATTCCACATTAAAATCATTCATTAAAACTAATCTATACAAAACATATCAGTTGGTGCTTGGACCTCTCTCCCACCCCCTGTATTTATCGATACAAAAACGTGAACACTTAATTTAATAATGAAATAACACGGATACAAATGTTAAATAAATCGACAGTTCATAGTTAATGTTTTAAAACATGACTTACTTCGTCCTTCACACAGCTTCTCCGGTGTCTGTCCTCACAGATGCTGTGGTGTTCCCGCAGCCGCGTCAGTCTCCGGATCATTCACTCCGACATTTGTAATAGAGTTGAGGGAAGATGTTGCAAACGCAGCGGATAGTTGTGGTTGTACAGTAAATGGAAGGATTTGGGTTAAGTTTGATGAGGCACAGAGTGTCATTCAACGACTCTGTCCCTCAGAATGCAGCAGCTGTAACGCTATGATTGTAGCTCCAAGCATTCTTGAACAACACCAGTCGTTGGATGTACCAGCAGAAGAGACAGCAAGATATATTGGTGTGTCGCTAAGGACAGTCCGATGAAAACTTGCACATGATGGTTTAAGGTATGTAAAAGAAAATGTTTTAGATAGGCAGGTCGATCCTAATATGTATCTCTGAAGAAAACTGACTGTCTTTAGAAAATTTTCAATGTCAAAAGTGTGCATGTGCAGTAACGTTTGTTTATGCTGTTGCCTTTGAAACTGGCCATTTGTAAATTTAATGTGTTTGGCTTCTGGTGTCATCCGCTTCCAGCTGTTTTTAGACGGTTTCAACAGCAACAACATAAACAAACGTTACTGCGCATGCGCACTTTTGTGGCACAATTTGCTACGTAAATCAGACGGGCTTATTGAAAATGCATATTCATTCTCTGCCAGCAGGAGGCGCTTTTAGTGTGGCAGAGATAGCGGTTTCCCCGGTAACGGCTGTACACAAAGCAGCGCTGAACTCACAAATGCTGCTTTATCAGATTAAATGAAAATGACATCAAAAATTTTCTAAAGACAGTCAAACAAACAAACACTCTCTCTCTCTCTCACACACACACACACACACACACA
>NW_015657487.1:24364-28947 GCF_001515625.1 Sinocyclocheilus rhinocerous
ACAAACTCTCTCTCTCTCTCTCTCTCTCTCTCTCTCACTCACAGTAGTAGAGTACACCTGTCGCTGATTGTAAGAGTGTATAAAGCATTGTGTGATATAGTTGTTCTTGATGTCTGATGAAGGCCTTGACAATGGCCAAAACATTACTTGTTTTAAATGGATACATTTAAAAAAAAAAAAATCTTCTAGGGCGAGTGTTGAATTTTTTCTTCAGTTGAGGAACTTTAGATTTTTTGTTGCACCTCCTCTTCAGTTGGCTGAGTATATCTTTTTAACCTATATTTTTAATCTTTTTTGTCCAAGTAACAAAGAATGTACAACAAAAAGCAGTATTGCTTTTACTGCTCCAAACCATTCTGCAAAATGGCAAGACACTTGGTTCATAAGAATGAGGTGGAGATAGCAAAAGCTCTTTCTTTTCCAAAGGGGTCTAAAGAAAGAAGGATTAATCTGGATCTTTTGAAGAATAAAGAAAACCGTGTACTCAACACAAATGTTCTAAAAGCTGGCAAAGGAGCGTTGGTGCCACGTCAACAATCCCTTGACAATGGCCAAAACATTACTTGTTTTAAATGGATACATTTTTAAAAAAAAAATCTTCTAGGGCGAGTGTTGAATTTTTTCTTCAGTTGAGGAACTTTAGATTTTTTGTTGCACCTCCTCTTCAGTTGGCTGAGTATATCTTTTTAACCTATATTTTTAATCTTTTTTGTCCAAGTAACAAAGAATGTACAACAAAAAGCAGTATTGCTTTTACTGCTCCAAACCATTCTGCAAAATGGCAAGACACTTGGTTCATAAGAATGAGGTGGAGATAGCAAAAGCTCTTTCTTTTCCAAAGGGGTCTAAAGAAAGAAGGATTAATCTGGATCTTTTGAAGAATAAAGAAAACCGTGTACTCAACACAAATGTTCTAAAAGCTGGCAAAGGAGCGTTGGTGCCACGTCAACAATCCACTGCTAAACATGTGAATGTTAAGGACGACATGCACTGTTTGAACTGCCAAGGGCTGTTCCGAAACTTTGTGCTAGGAAAGTGGGAAAGCTGCAGAGTATTAAAGACTTTTTCATACCCACAAACTTCTATCATGTTATCAAGGCTGTTAAAGATACTTTGGGATTCCGAGATGAAGAGGAGGTCTTCACAGTGCCATCTTTGGCATTAAAACTGGGGCACAACCTTAAAAAAATGGCAGATATTGCAGAATGTGAAGCAATGATCGCAGGAGAGGAAAATGATGTCCAAAATGTGAAAATGTTTAAGCATACGTATACCACAAAGTATTGAAGCCTTGAAGGCGCTTTAATGAAGCAAAATGGAACTCTCCAGAACTTCTCTCTTTTACTGAGGATGTTAAAAAAACGCACGTGCATTTCAGCAATCAAACTAAACTGTACCAAGAAAAGCTCAAACTTGAGAAAAGTCAGAAGAACTGGTCAAATCTTGCCCTAGTAACTCTCTGTGAAGTAATTCTGTTTAATCGCAGGAGAGCAGGAGAAGTTTCAAAAATGAGGTTGAATTCATATCTTCTCCGAAACACACCTGTTTTACATTCCGATGTCGCTGATGCTTTTTCTGAAGTTGAGCAGAAGCTCTGTCAGCATTTCCAACGCATCGAAATTTAGAGGCAAGCAAGACAGAAAGGTGCCAATACTCCTGACCCCAAGTGTGCTGGACTCCATGGAGCTACTTGTAAAGAATCGTCAAACATGTGGCATACTGGATGAATTTTTTTTTCCCGCAAAGCCCATGATCGTGACATCATTCTACAAAGGCACGTATTGCATCAAGAAGGTTGCCCACCAGTGTGGAGCCAAACATCCAAAGACTTTGTCATCCACAAAGCTGTGGAAACATATCGCAACGCTATCTAAAGTGCTGAATCTGACAGATACTGAGCTGGACCGGTTGGCAGATTTTATGGGGCATGATGTAAGAGTCCATAGAAAGTTTTACCGGTTGCCTGAAGGGACGTTACAACTAACAAAGATCAGCAAGGTGCTGATGGCCCTTGAGCAGGGAAAAGTATCAGAATTCAAGGGGAAAAACTTTGATGAAATTAACCTTAAGCCACAGCCAAAAAAGCGATGTCAGTCCTCTTCAACATCTACAGGTATGGTCCGCTGTGGTCTGATGTGAATTCCTGCATTTACAAGTAACCTATTATGTGTGTTTTGGTTGGGTTTAATAATAAAGAATGATAAAGATTTAGATTTTGCTATTTGTATAATAAAAATCTCTGTGGCTGTCCCTGATATGTTCATTTGACCTAAAACAGGTTTGCAGCCCTCTGACTCACAAAGCAAGGAACTTGATCTCATTCTCTCCCAAGCTGTGCCACAGAATGCCTAATGTTTACGCCTTTGCACATCTCTGACTACTGTTTCATTCAGTTCACTGTGTGCCTCCTGGAACAGTCCTCTGTTCCACCACTACTGGTTTATTTCTACTGCAACCTCTGTAACCTGTATCCCACCCACTTCTTATTGGTCGTCTCCGCTCTACCTCTTGACACATTTTCCTCACTAGAGGTCAGTGATGCCACAGAGTCTCTCTGCTCTACACTAAGCTCATGTCTGGACAGGCTGTGTCCTCTATCCACCAAACCTGCTCGCTCAAACCAGTCTCACCCATGGCTGACTGATACCATCTGAAAGCTGCATACTGATCTCAGGGCTGCTGCATCTCAAGGGTTACCCTTCACTCCTATCTTCCTTCTTATCCAGCATTAGCGCTGCTAAAATGGCTTTCTACAATGATGTACCAAAGCCACTAATCTCTCAGTTGATCTATTTGCTTCTTTCTTGACTGAAAAAAGTGGCAGCCATTAGTAACCAATTCTCTGAGCCACTTGGAGAAAACCTGTCTTCCCCATCAACTGCGCATCACTTCCATCATTCGCTCACTGACTTGTGGCCATCCTACTGCATGTCCGCTGGACCTCATTCTTACTAACCCTTATCCAAGCCATAACTTTTAACATTGTGTCAGCAATCACACATGATTACTGTTTCACTGGCTTTTGGAACATTACCTACCGCATTCAAACAGGCTTGGGTAACTCCCCTGCTCAAAAAACCTTTCCTCAGTCCTGCTGAAGTTGAGAAATATCAGTTTCACTTCTCCCATTCTTATCTGAGGCTATCAAAAGAGCGGTTTTCAAACAGGTCTCTGAATTCCTCTCACAGAATGACGACCTGAATCCAAATCAGTTGCGAGAAACCACGTTTGCGAGAAACCTGGGTATCATGACTGACTGACCAGTTGTCCTTCTCTGACCATGTCAATATGCCACGCAACTCAGGCCATAACTATTGGTACAGGCCATGGTTATCTCTCGCCTTGACTACCACAATGCCCTTGTGTCGGCCTTTCTTAGTAGGCCGTGAATTCAGGTAATAGCGATTAGCCTATTTTGCACGCACTCCACTCTAAACGCCATCTTCATTTCAGATTTAATTTAGTTTATTAAAAGCAAAAGTTTTGTTTCTAAATTAAGTTAATAATTCCAACAAACGAAAATCCAAGTGTTTGGTGTGTAGGTAGGTTTATCAGTATTATATGAGTCAGTATAAATGTAGAGTCAAAAGTTTAAAAAATATTCAGAAAAATATTCAAAAAAAAAAGTTCAGCATACTGCTTCCATTAATAGACATAGCTTATTGATAGGCCTTTCTAGTTCACTTGTTTGAGTCTTCAGGCGCACACGACAAACAAAACCTTTAGAATCAACCAACGTTTCTGTAATGTGTCCCAGGGGCCAAGAATTTCTAGCTGCTTCATAAACCACAAGCACACGATCTCCAATGCTGAAGTTTCGGCGTGGTTTACTCCACTTCTGGCGTTCTTGTATTAAAGGGAGGTATTGTTTCACCCATCTTTTTCACCAACTTGTCTCCAGCGTCTTCGAATATACAAGTCTTCTTTCTTAATGTGAACCAAACCTTAAAAGTACATATTTATTTTAAAAGGGTCATATGATGCTATTTAAATTTTTCCTTTCTCTTTGGAGTGTTACAAGCTCTTGGTGCATAAAGAAGATCTGTAAAGTTGCAAAGACTAAAGTCTCAAATCCAAAGAGATATTCTTTATAAAAGTTAAGAGTCAGCCACACCTACCTAAAACGGCTCGTTCTAACACGCCCCCACATATCTACCTCACTATGTGGTAAGATTTGCATAACGCCGCCCAAATGTTCACGCAAAGAAAGAAGGCGTAACTTTTATTCTCGCTGTAGTATTGTTGCGGCCGCCATGTCGTGAAGAGCTGTTTCGTTGTGTAAGCTAAACTACTTTGTTTGGTCTTCCAAAAGAGGACGATATCGCCTTCGTCATGCTGGAGCTGATCCGTGCTGGTCGCTGAAGAAATACAACAACTCTGCGCTGTGGATCACCAAATCGGCACGGAGTCCAGCCCGGGGTCGTCACACGTGGTTGCCGCAGGCATCACAATATGGTAAGACATTTCCGTCACACGCTTGAAGAATTCGGCCAATCACAACGCACTGGATAGCTGGCCAATCACAGCACACCTCGCTTTTCAGACCGATGAGCTTTGTAAAAATCAACGCGTTTCAGAAAGGC